>NW_026689730.1:300000-320000 GCF_943734765.1 Anopheles ziemanni | reverse complement strand
GAAGAGAAAAATCGGCTAAGTCCGAGATTGGGTCTGTCGGAAATACACTATCAAGTTACCACACAAGCAAGCAAGATGGCCTAATGATGGATCCATATGATATGAAGAGAAAAATCGGCTAAGTCCAGGATCCATATATAATAACCTAATAATCGGCTAAGTCCAGGATCCATATTATATGAAGAGAAAAATCGGCTAAGTCCGAGATTGGGTCTGTCGGAAATACACTATCAAGTTACCACACAAGCAACCAAGATGGCCTAATGATGGATCCATATAACATGAAGAGAAGATCGGCTAAGTCCAGGATCCATATATAATAACCTAATAATCGGCTAAGTCCAGGATCCATATAATATGAAGAGAAAAATCGGCTAAGTCCGAGATTGGGTCTGTCGGAAATACACTATCAAGTTACCACACAAGCAAGCAAGATGGCCTAATGATGGATCCATATGATATGAAGAGAAAAATTGGCTAAGTCCGAGATTGGGTCTGTCAGAATTACACTATCAAGTTACCACACAAGCAAGCAAGATGGCCTAGTAATGGATCCATATTATACGATATGAAAAATCGGCTAAGTCCGAGATTGGGTCTGTCAGAATTACACTCTCAAGTTACCACACAAGCAAGCAAGATGGCCTAGTAATGGATCCATATTATACGATATGAAAAATCGGCTAAGTCCGAGATTGGGTCTGTCAGAATTACACTAACAAGTTACCACACAAGCAAGCATGATGGCCTAGTGATGGATCCATATTATATGAAGTGAAAAATCGGCTAAGTCCGAGATTGGGTCTGTCAGAATTACACTAACAAGTTACCACACAAGCAAGCAAGATGGCCTAGTGATGGATCCATATTATATGAAGAGAAAAATCGGCTAAGTCCGAGATTGGGTCTGTCAGAATTACACGATCAAGTTACCACACAAGCAAGCAAGATGGCCTAGTGATGGATCCATATTATACGAAGAGAAAAATCGGCTAAGTCCGAGATTGGGTCTGTCAGATATACACTATGAAGTGACCACACAAGCAAGCAAGATGGCCTAGTAATGGGTCCATATAATATGAAGAGAAAAATCGGCTAAGTCCGAGATTGGGTCTGTCAGACATACACTTTCAAGTTACCACACAAGCAAGCAAGATGGCCTAGTGATGGATCCATATTATACGATATGAAAAATCGGCTAAGTCCGAGATTTGGTCTGTCAGAATTACACTATCAAGTTACCACACAAGCAAGCAAGATGGCCTAGTGATGGATCCATATTATATGAAGAGAAAAATCGGCTAAGTCCGAGATTGGGTCTGTCAGAATTACACTATCAAGTTACCACACAAGCAAGCAAGATGGCCTAGTGATGGATCCATATTATATGAAGAGAAAAATCGGCTAAGTCCGAGATTGGGTCTGTCAGAATTACACGATCAAGTTACCACACAAGCAAGCAAGATGGCCTAGTAATGGGTCCATATAATATGAAGAGAAAAATCGGCTAAGTCCGAGATTGGGTCTGTCAGACATACACTTTCAAGTTACCACACAAGCAAGCAAGATGGCCTAGTGATGGATCCATATTATACAATATGAAAAATCGGCTAAGTCCGAGATTGGGTCTGTCGGAAATACACTATCAAGTTACCACATGAGCAAGCAAGTTACCACATGAAGAGAAAGCCGGCAAAGTCCGGGAATGTTACCACATGAACTGGAAAATGGGCAAAAACCTACCTTCACAGGGAACGTGAATAAGTCAGGCTGTAGACATCGGATCGACAAGCCAAAGACTGATATGGAAAGGAAATGAGTAGTACTAGCTTTCCTGAGAGTTGCAGAGCTTAGACTGCATATGAACGGAAGTTATTAAGCATCAAAGTCAGAAAAGTTACCCAAAGGAACACAAGTTCCAACTTAGAGCATGAATACCGCCTAGACGGTAAGAGGTACGGCCAGGCTGAGGAATAAGAAAATGTTGGCCATCATGTTCCCTAACTATCCCCCGAAGACCGCAAAGCAATCCAACATCAACCAAGAAAGTTATAGCCCGATCAAGGAAACACCTACTTTGCACCGATATTGCACCAAATACATGTACCAAGCACCTTCGGTTGCATACCTGCAGGGGCTTACCGTAGTAGGCCATGGAAGACCGATATACCGAACATAATCACTTTCTATCTCCTCGGGTGTTGGAGATAGCGCTTTGCGGTAAAAGAACGAAAGTTAGACCATATCTTGGTGCATCTTTTTGCCCGAGAATCCAAAGGCCTATCTACCAAGGCAAGAAAGTTGTGTGGGGACAAAATGTCCAAAAGTGCCCAAAGTGGCACACTTGAACCATATATTCGAGAAAAACACAAGTGTGGGCCCGAGCTAGCAAGTGGAAATGTTCTGACCGTCAGTAGTCCTAGTCAAGGCGCACTTATCATTATATGGGGCCAAAGTGCCAGCTAGTCTCCAAGTGGGCCATATGGGTGTTCTAAGGTTTGCACCCAAATGAGGAAAAAACAGGGTAAGGTACGGTTTACCACGAATAACTCGGGCTGTGGACGGCCGAGCAAGACAACTGGCATAGCGTTGGAAAGGTCTCGATGAGACCTAACTACCCTGAGAATATGAAGGCAAAGACTCGAACGACCGAAAAGTTATTAAGTGCACAAGTGGTGAAGTTGCACCAAAGTCCGTGTTTCCCGAAGTGGTACACGAACACCCAATATTCGACCAAAACACAAGTTTGGACACGAGCTAGCGAGCTACAATGTTCCGACCGTCAGTAGCCCTTATCAAGACACGCATTTAATTGTATGAGGCCTAGCCGCTAGCTCAACTGGAAGTCGGTCATACGGTTGGTTGATGGTTTGGACCAACCACGTGGTGTACCAAGTTGAGGTACCTTTCATGAATTATAACTCGGTCAGTTTGCCACCGAGCGACAAGTCACGGTGTGATTTGGAATAGTCTTGAGTGGGACTATCAAGGAAAAATATGAACAAAAAATCACATAGTACATGGGCGAAGCTATTAGCGAAACATAGAGCAAAATGGTACCAAAGTCGAAGGAAATGGGACTTGGACCAAGAATAACGGCATGTTGGAGAAGAGATAGCAAGTTGGCGTGGAATAATGAAAAGTTGGTAGTGGTAATACCAACATAAAAGTATATGAGGGCTATGCGCTAGCTTGCCTCTAAAGTGGAGATATGGGTGATTCATGGTTTGCACCCAAGTATGGAAAAAACTGGTATAGGCACCTTTCAGGAATTATAACTCAGGCCGTATGGCTCTTAGCGACAAGATACAGTGTGATTTGGAATGGTCTTGAGTGGGACTATTTAGGAAAAATGTAAGTAAAAAATCAGCATGTCTATGGATGATCCTATTAGCGAAACATAGAGCAAATTGGTACCAAAAACTATGGAAATGGGACTTGTACCAAGAATACCGGCAAGTTGGAGAAGAGATAGCAAGTTGGCGTTGAATATTTATAACTTGTTGGTTAGAAGACCAACAAAAAAGTATATGGGGCCAAGGCGCTGGCTGGCCTCCAAAGAGGAGATATGGGCGATGCAAAGTTTGTACCCAAGTATGAACAAGTATGCTGAAAACAGGGTAAGGTACGGTGTACCACGAATAACTCGGGCTGTAGATGGCCGAGCGAGGCAAACGGCATACCGTTGGAAAGGTCTCGGGGAGACCTATCTACCCTGAAAGTTTCTTGAGGCTGAGTTGAAAGACCACGGAGATATTAGGTGATGATGGTCCAATTCGGGGACCAAGTCGCAGGAAATGGCACTTGACCAAAATCACCCTTGGAAGGCTAATACCGGCTTACCGGTAAGAGATAGTGACTTGGCGTAGAATATTCATAAGTTGGGCGTGTAGAGACGCAACTTTCGTTATATGGGGGCAACCCGGTCAGGGTGCTCCAAGTCGGTCGTTTGGTCGGTTTATGGTTTGGGCCGACCACGTTGTGTACCAAGCTGTGGTACCTTTCATGAATTATAACTCGGTCAGTTTGCCACCGAGCGACAAGTTACAAAGTGATTTGGAATGGTCTTGAGTTGGACTATCAAGGAAAAATACAAATAGAAAATCAGCATGTTGGTGGGCGAAGCTATTAGCGAAACATAGAGCAACAAGGGTCCGAAAACGAATGAAATGGGACTTGGACCAAGAATAGCGGCAAGTTGCAGAAGAGATAGCAAGTTGGCGTAGAACAATTATAAACTGTGCATGGTATGACCAGTAAAAAAGTATATGGGGCCAAGGCGCTGGCTGGCCTCCAAAGTGGAGATATGGGCGATGCAAAGTTTGTACCCAAGTACGAACAAGTATGGAAAAAACAGGGTAAGGTACCAAGTACCACAAATAACTTCGGCTGTAGATGGCCGAGCGAGGCAAACGGCATATCGTTGGAAAGGTCTCGGGGAGACCTATCTACCCTGAAAGTTTCATGAGGCTGAGTTGAAAGACCACGGAGATATTAGGTGATGATGGTCCAATTCGGGGACCAAGTCGCAGGAAATGGCACTTGACCAAAATCACCCTTGGAAGGCTAATACCGGCTTACCGGTAAGAGATAGCGACTTGGCGTAGAATATTCATAAGTTGGGCGTGTAGAGACGCAACTTTCATTATATGGGAGCAACCCGGTCAGGGTGCTCCAAGTCGGTCGTTTGGTCGGTTTATGGTTTGGGCCGACCACGTGGTGTACCAAGCTGAGGTACCTTTCATGAATTTTTACTCGGTCAGTTTGCCACCGAGCGACAAGTTACAGTGTGATTTGGAATAGTCTTGAGTGGGACTATCTAGGAAAAATACGAACAAAAAATCATAATGTCCATGGCCGAAGCTATTAGTGAAACATATAGCAAAATGGGTCCGAAAACGAATGAAATGGGATTTGGACCAAGAATAACGGCTAGTTGGAGAAGAGCTAGCAAGTTGGCGTAGAACATTTATATTTTGGGCATGGTATGACCAACAAAAAAGTATATGGGGACAAGGCGGTAGCTGGCCTCCAAAGTGGAGATATGGGTGATTCATGGGTTGCACCCAAGTATGGCAAAAACTGGTAAAGGTACCTTTCATGAATTATAGCTCAGGCTGTATGGCACTTAGCGGGACGCTCGGCAGTGGTATGGAATAGTCTTGAGTGGGACTATTACGGAAAAATACGAGCAAAAAATCAGCATGTCCACGGACGAAGGTATTAGCGAAACTTAGAGTGAAATTGCGACCAAGTCGCTGGAAATGGCCCTTGAACCAAGTATACCGTCAAGGCGGTACGAGATAGCGAGTTGACGTGGAACATTTATAAGTTTGCCTCCACGAGACAAAAGTTTAGTTATATGGGGCCAACCCGCTCAGGGTTGTCTAAGTCGGTCATATGGCTGATCGAAATTTTCGACCAAGTACTGAGAAAACAGGGTAAGGTACCGTGTACCTCGAATAACTTCGGCTGTAGATGTCCGAGCAAGGCAAACGGCATAGCGTTGGAAAGGTCTTGAGGTGTTCTAGCCACCCTGAAAAAATGAAAATGCTATCTGGAAAACTCGTGGAGATATTAGAGAAACATAGGGCCCAAAAGATACCAAGTCGCAGGAAATGGGCCCTCCAAAGACACCCTAAAATCCCAATTACGGCTAAGTTGCAGGCCAGCTAGCGAAATGAAATGTTCTAGGCACAACTAGAACACGTTAATGCGCAACTTTTTGAATCAGAACTTTTTTCGATATCTGGCCCCCAAAGGGGGGATATGGGCGATCCAAGGATTTTTCCAAGTTTCGGTACTTTTTACGGTATCGCTCATAGCTCCGGCTGTATGAAAGCAAATGACAAGCTAAGACATGATTTGGAAAGGTAATGAGTAGTACTAACTTACGTTAGAACACAGCGAAGCGCTATCGGTTCATGGCAAGGCCGATATAAGCAGCCAAAGTTGAAAAATGTTGACAAAATGAACAAAAATTACCTTGGTACGCGAATAGCGGCCAGGGATGAAGAGGTACGAAGGTGGTGTGGAACAATTATAATTAGGACTTGGTACGCTCTAAAAGTTTGCCGAAGACCACAAAGCGCTCAGACCCATAGAAAGTGGCCATTTGGGCCGAACAGTGCGTGCAAAGAGGTGAAAATGCAAAAATTGCACTTTTGGGGCGATTTGCGGGGGGAAGGAGGGGTCGGAGGGGAAAATGTCCCTTGACCAAAAAGTCTTATCTCGTCGAGATCTACAACATTGCCGAAGACCGCAAAGCGCTAGCTCGCAATCGAAAAATCGCGATTTTGAAAATTTTCTAAGTGTTGGGCCCCCTAAGGAAAAGTAACAAAAATCACCTTTGGCCCCAATTTTGAGCATGAAGGAGTCGTTTCCGAGGCATGGTGTCTTCGGCAAAAAGTTTCATCTACTCGAGTACTTACGACTAGTCAAATAAAAAATTGAGAAACACATACGGTATGGCTATGCCGAAGCTCGATACACCCGAAAAAATCCCAAAAAAGTCGAAAATGTCGAAAAATGAGAAAACCCTATATTCGTACTCTACACGAGCCCTAGATATTGAAAAGTGAAACCCGCGATCGATTTGGAACAAAAAATTGACCTAGGCAAAGTTGTATGGAGGTAGGGACCCCTGAGAAAAAAGTTTGGTCCCGAGGCTCCTTGGACCACCAAGTCCCTAGGTCGGACCAAAATCGGAAAAAATCCGACCAAAGTCGAAAGTGTCGAAAATTTTAAAAAACCCCTTTTGGGGCCCTATGGCCTCCCTAGATAATGAAAAGTGAGGTCCGCGGCCGATCCGGAAGAAAAACTTGACCTAGGGAAACTTGTATGACGGTGTGGACCAAAAAAAATTCGATGAGTGTATTTTAGACCGGCTCGAAAAAGTTTCCAAACATTTAACTGAACCAACTCTTTTAATTCCATGGGGTGGTGGGCGTCGAACAAAGTTGCCTAGGTCGACCACCAGAAAGACCAGTCGTGTTGTAATGGATGTTTTGACCACTTTGCTAGGGAAATCTAGTAGGTCGAAGCAAATTTGGGGTTCGAGATGAGTTGGTGAAAGTTGGTCCAACCTAGGTGTGCGTGGTGGAGGTTGACCATGAAAGTAGAGCATGATGGGAATGACCATAACTTTGGTTCTAGATGTCGGATCGGTACACTTGAGGCAGTTTTGGAAAGGTGAAGGCCTGCTCTAGCTATGTTTCCTACCAAGCTAAGCGCCTTCTAGTGACCCGGAGGAGGTATTAAGGGTCAAAGGCAAAAAGTGGTACCTTAAAGTGCATGTGACCAAGAAAATGGGAAAAACGGTATCGCCTATAGCTCAGGCTGTATGGCTCGGATCGGAAAGCTAAGATATGCGTTGGAAAGGTCTTGACGAGCGCTAGCTATGTGTCCTACCAAGCGAAGCGCTAAGTATTGAGCAAGTCGGTCATATTAAGGGGCAAAGGTGAAAAATGGTGGTTTAGAGGCAAAAATTCACCTTATGATCGAAAATAGCGAGCGAACGCTAAGAGCTACGAACACGGCGTAGAACAATCATAAGTAGGTTACCACAAGACCTAACTTTGGCCAATATAGAGCGAGAAGATCGGAGGTACCCAAGAGGGTGATATGGCTGGTTCAAAAATGGGCAAAAACGAGACTTGAGAAATGGGTTGAAACACGGTATCGCGAATAACTCCGGCTGTATGGAACGGATCGACAAGTTAAGGCCAGCGTTGGAAAGGTCGAACCGAGCGCTAACTATAATCCCAAACAACCGAAGCGCTAAGTGTTGAGCAAAACGGAGTTATTAAGCGACAAAGTCGAAAAATAATACCAAAATGGCCAAAAATCACACAAGACCAAGAATACCGAGCAGGCGGTAAGAGATAGCGGGTTGACGTAGAATACTTATAAGTTTGCCTTTACAAGACCTAAAAGTCGGCCATAGAAAGCAAGAAGATCGGACCACTCTGGAAGGGTGATACGAGTGGTCAAAAATTGGCAAAAATGAAACATGGCTAAAATGGATTTGACTTGCGCACCATATAGCTCTGGCTGTATGGCATGGATTGTTAAGCTAGGATATGTTTTGGAAAGGTTACACCCAGCGCTAGATACGACTAGAAGAAAGCAAAGCGCTAACTAGCATGGTTTGGAAGTTATTAAGCGACAAAGTCGAAAAATGTTACCAAAATTGGAACTCGAGTACATTGGGCCAAAAAGTACAAGTTGTGAAATTTGGACTTACGAGTAAAATACCGAGCTGGCGGTAAGAGATAGAGACTTGGTGTAGAAAAATTATAAGTCGGGCATGTTATAACCTATATTTGGCCCGAACATAGTGTCGAGATCGGAGGTACCCAAAAGGGTGGTACGGGTGTTAGATGGTTTTCCCAGAGCATAAGCTCCACATGATAGGAAAAACGGGAAACATCATAACTTCGGCTGTATGGCATGGAATGGAACGAACAAGGTACCGATGGAAAGAGAAAAGGCAGCGCTAACTATAATTCCTACCAAGCAAGGCGCTAGCATGCGGTCGTTCGGGTGTTATTGTGCGTCAAAGTCAGAAATTGTTACCACGAGAAGCGAAAATCCGACTAAGTCCAAAAATACCGGGCTGGCGGTAAGAGATACGGCTTGGCCGTAGAACATTTATAAGTTGGCCAAGACAAGACCTAAGTTTCGTCCATAGACGACAAGAAGATCGCAGGTACCTGAAGGTGAGATATGGGCGTCCCAAAGTGGGCCTTTGAAAAAGTCACAAACTTCCCTTATAACAGCATACACCGAATATCTCTGGCTCTATGGCACCGAATAAGAAGTTGAGCACAGCGATGGAAAGGTGATAGTCAGCGCTAAATATCATACGAACGGAGTGAAGCGCTAAAGGGAAAGGATCTTGGTGATATAAGGTGACAAAGTCGAGACAAGTTACCTCAAAATCATGAAAAATGTGAAAAAATGGCTAAGTCCCGGGTGCCTTAAGGGCAGGTTGATCGAATGTACCGAGCTGGCGGTACGAGATAGAGACTTGGTGTAAAACAATTATATGTTTGGCATTACAAGACCTACATTTGGTCAATACAGAGTGAGAAGATCAAAGATACCCGTAAGGGTGATATTGGTGTCCAAAGGTAAAAAGCACCAAGTCAGGAAGTCAGTACGCGATGAAACACGGACCAAGAGTACCAAGCAATTGGTACAAGTTAGAGCCTTAATGGTTCAAGATAGAGACTTGGTGTGGAACAATTATATGTTTGGCATAGCAAGACCTACATTTGGTCAATACAAGGTGCGAAGATCAAAGATACCCGTAAGGGTGATATTGGTGTCCAAAGGTAAAAAGCACTAAGTCTTGGGAAACTTATATGAAGAAAAGTACCCTGATGGGTCATATGGTATTGATCGAAAAATCGGCTAAGTCCCAAAATTGGGATGTCATAACTACACTAAAAAGTTACCACATCAAGCAAGGCAAAGTTATATGAAGGAAAGGACCCTGATGGGTCATATGGTATTTTACGAAAAATCGGCTAAGTCCCAAAATTGGGATGTCATAACTACACTAAAAAGTTACCACATCAAGCAAGGCAAACTTATATGAAGGAAAGGACCCTGATGGGTCATATGGTATTGATCGAAAAATCGGCTAAGTCCCAAAATTGGGATGTCAGAACTACACTCAAACGTTACCACATCAAGCAAGGCAAACTTATATGAAGGAAAGGACCCTGATGGGTCAAATGGTATTTTACGAAAAATCGGCTAAGTCCCAAAATTGGGATGTCATAACTACACTAAAAAGTTACCACATCAAGCAAGGCAAACTTATATGAAGGAAAGGACCCTGATGGGTCATATGGTATTTTACGAAAAATCGGCTAAGTCCCAAAATTGGGATGTCAGAACTACACTAAAAAGTTACCACATCAAGCAAGGCAAACTTATATGAAGGAAAGGACCCTGATGGGTCATATGGTATTTTACGAAAAATCGGCTAAGTCCCAAAATTGGGATGTCAGAACTACACTCAAATGTTACCACACCAAGCAAGGCAAACTTATATGAAGGAAAGGACCCTGATGGGTCATATGGTATTTTACGAAAAATCGGCTAAGTCCCAAAATTGGGATGTCATAACTACACTAAAAAGTTACCACATCAAGCAAGGCAAACTTATATGAAGGAAAGGACCCTGATGGGTCATATGGTATTTTACGAAAAATCGGCTAAGTCCCAAAATTGGGATGTCAGAACTACACTCAAATGTTACCACACCAAGCAAGGCAAACTACCTAGGTGAACCCTAGCAAGAAACACGGACCAAGTCAGATGGCCTAAGTCAAGAGTACAAGTGACCTAGGCAAAGTTGTATGGCGGTGAAGACCCGGAAAAATATGGTTAGTGTAGTGTAGACAGGGGAGGAAATTCCAATTCCTCAAGACCTTTATTTTGGGTTTTGGCCCCTTCAAGAAGCTTGACCTAGGCAAAGTGCCTAGGGTGCAAGTGCGAAGACCAATCGAATAGTAAGACAAGTTTTGACCGATTGCCCTAGGCAAGCTTGTATGAAGAAAGGGACCCTATGGGTCATATGGAAATATGCGAAAAATCGGCTAAGTCCCAAAATTGGGATGTCATAACTACACTAAAAAGTTACCACATCAAGCAAGGCAAGTTACCTAGGTGCACCCTAGGAAGAAACACGGACCAAGTCAGATGGCCTAAGTCAAGAGTACAAGTGACCTAGGCAAAGTTGTATGGCGGTGAGGACCCGGAAAAATCGGGTTAGTGTAGTGTAGACAGGGGAGGAAAATTGAAATCGGCAATCCCCTTATTTCGGGTTTTGACTCCCTCAAGAAGCTTGACCTAGGCAAAGTGCCTAGGGTGCAAGTGCGAAGACCAATCGAATAGTAAGACAAGTTTTGACCGATTGCCCTAGGCAAGCTTGTATGAAGAAAGGGACCCTTCGGGTCATATGGAAATATGCGAAAAATCGGCTAAGTCCCAAAATTGGGATGTCATAACTACACTAAAAAGTTACCACATCAAGCAAGGCAAGTTACCTAGGTGCACCCTAGGAAGAAACACGGACCAAGTCAGATGGCCTAAGTCAAGAGTACAAGTGACCTAGGCAAAGTTGTATGGCGGTGAGGACCCGGAAAAATCGGGTTAGTGTAGTGTAGACAGGGGAGGAAAATTGAAATCGGCAATCCCCTTATTTCGGGTTTTGACTCCCTCAAGAAGCAAGACCTAGGCAAAGTGCCTAGGGTGCAAGTGCGAAGACCAATCGAATAGTAAGACAAGTTTTGACCGATTGCCCTAGGCAAGCTTGTATGAAGAAAGGGACCCTATGGGTCATATGGAAATATGCGAAAAATCGGCTAAGTCCCAAAATTGGGATGTCATAACTACACTAAAAAGTTACCACATCAAGCAAGGCAAGTTACCTAGGTACACCCTAGGAAGAAACACGGACCAAGTCAGATGGCCTAAGTCAAGAGTACAAGTGACCTAGGCAAAGTTGTATGGCGGTGAGGACCCGGAAAAAGCGGGTTAGTGTAGTGTAGACAGGGGAGGAAAATTGAAATCCGCAATCCCCTTATTTCGGGTTTTGACTCCCTCAAGAAGCAAGACCTAGGCAAAGTGCCTAGGGTGAAAGTGCGAAGACCAATCGAATAGTAAGACAAGTTTTGACCGATCGCCCTAGGCAAGCTTGTATGAAGAAAGGGACCCTATGGGTCATATGGAAATATATGAAAAATCGGCTAAGTCCCAAAATTGGGATGTCATAACTACACTAAAAAGTTACCACATCAAGCAAGGCAAGTTACCTAGGTACACCCTAGGAAGAAACACGGACCAAGTCAGATGGCCTAAGTCAAGAGTACAAGTGACCTAGGCAAAGTTGTATGGCGGTGAGGACCCGGAAAAAGCGGGTTAGTGTATTGTAGACAGGGGAGGAAAATTGAAATCCGCAATCCCCTTATTTCGGGTTTTGACTCCCTCAAGAAGCAAGACCTAGGCAAAGTGCCTAGGGTGAAAGTGCGAAGACCAATCGAATAGTAAGACAAGTTTTGACCGATCGCCCTAGGCAAGCTTGTATGAAGAAAGGGACCCTATGGGTCATATGGAAATATATGAAAAATCGGCTAAGTCCCAAAATTGGGATGTCATAACTACACTAAAAAGTTACCACATCAAGCAAGGCAAGTTACCTAGGTACACCCTAGGAAGAAACACGGACCAAGTCAGATGGCCTAAGTCAAGAGTACAAGTGACCTAGGCAAAGTTGTATGGCGGTGAGGACCCGGAAAAAGCGGGTTAGTGTATTGTAGACAGGGGAGGAAAATTGAAATCCGCAATCCCCTTATTTCGGGTTTTGACTCCCTCAAGAAGCAAGACCTAGGCAAAGTGCCTAGGGTGAAAGTGCGAAGACCAATCGAATAGTAAGACAAGTTTTGACCGATCGCCCTAGGCAAGCTTGTATGAAGAAAGGGACCCTATGGGTCATATGGAAATATATGAAAAATCGGCTAAGTCCCAAAATTGGGATGTCATAACTACACTAAAAAGTTACCACATCAAGCAAGGCAAGTTACCTAGGTACACCCTAGGAAGAAACACGGACCAAGTCAGATGGCCTAAGTCAAGAGTACAAGTGACCTAGGCAAAGTTGTATGGCGGTGAGGACCCGGAAAAAGCGGGTTAGTGTATTGTAGACAGGGGAGGAAAATTGAAATCCGCAATCCCCTTATTTCGGGTTTTGACTCCCTCAAGAAGCAAGACCTAGGCAAAGTGCCTAGGGTGAAAGTGCGAAGACCAATCGAATAGTAAGACAAGTTTTGACCGATCGCCCTAGGCAAGCTTGTATGAAGAAAGGGACCCTATGGGTCATATGGAAATATATGAAAAATCGGCTAAGTCCCAAAATTGGGATGTCATAACTACACTAAAAAGTTACCACATCAAGCAAGGCAAGTTACCTAGGTACACCCTAGGAAGAAACACGGACCAAGTCAGATGGCCTAAGTCAAGAGTACAAGTGACCTAGGCAAAGTTGTATGGCGGTGAGGACCCGGAAAAAGCGGGTTAGTGTAGTGTAGACAGGGGAGGAAAATTGAAATCCGCAATCCCCTTATTTCGGGTTTTGACTCCCTCAAGAAGCAAGACCTAGGCAAAGTGCCTAGGGTGAAAGTGCGAAGACCAATCGAATAGTAAGACAAGTTTTGACCGATCGCCCTAGGCAAGCTTGTATGAAGAAAGGGACCCTATGGGTCATATGGAAATATATGAAAAATCGGCTAAGTCCCAAAATGGGGATGTCAGAACTACACTAAAAAGTTACCACAATAGCAAGGCAGACTTGTATGAAGAACGGGACCCTGATGGGTCATACATTATGACAAGAAACACGGACCAAGCGTACCGAGAGAATCGGTTCAAATAAAGCCCTGGTGAAAGTAGCAAATATCCCAAAACGAACATGAATTTTATACAGACAAGAGTACAAACATAAAGGAACACGGACCAAGCGTACCGAGAGAATCGGTACTATAGAGCCCTCGTGGTTCTACATTAAGACTTTATGTTAGGGGTTCAAACCCCATAGTACTCAAACGGTGACAGTAGCAAATATCCTGAAACGAACGTGATTTATTCACACAAGAGTACGAACATAAAGGAACACGGACCAAGCGTACCGAGAGAATCGGTACTATAGAGCCCTCGTGGTTCTACACAAAGACTTTATGTTCGGGGTTCACACCCCAAATCGAACGTGGAATTTACTTTCTGATGGTCATGCGGTCGTCCAAAGGGGTCTAGTATCCTGGGATGACAAGCATCACGGGCACAGCTCGTATCAAAACAGTCGAAGAGGCCCGCGAAAGCTTGCTTTTCATGGCTATGCGATGCACAAATTGAGTTTACTCACCGTAGTATAAAACGAACGAACCGAACCTATCCGAGTAGGGATAATGGGCGCAGTAACATACTTCTGTGACCCAGCGAGAGTTGAACGAGGTGACATGAACTGTCAGTGGCTTATATCAGATGGGATACATACATGAGATTGCTTTCAAATCTACACTCGAAAACCTAACCAAGTAAAAGCGAACGTGGGAAGGATTCGAAACCGGTCACGAAATCTTAAGCTGGAAAGAGTCATCACTATGGATACATATTATGCGAAACCAATCAAGTGCTCAGTACTGATCCAAAACCTAAGAGCACTAGTGAACACCTTATTCTCACCCTAGTTCACATCCAAGTGATCGACCACGTGTGTGAAGCAAAGACCAATCGAATTCCTCAATGAACCGAACACTATGAACAAATGGCCAAAAACGTTATAACTATCCAAACATACTACTATCTAGCGAAAGTCATCACGATGGAACCATACAATGATCTTAACCTATAGCGCTCACCTATTCCTACCCAGAGTGCAAGTGAACAGATTGCTCACCCGTACCAGTTCACATCCACGTGATCGACTAACATACCGAGGTTACCACAAGTCAAAGTTATACGTTTACAAGCGCAAGACCAATCGAAAACCCCGAAAGCAATCTCGACCCAAAATGTATTATCCGTGAGTGTAGTCGAGTCTCGTACTCGTCATCTGTAATCGTCGGATAGAATATCCAGTACACGGTTGTCTTTCCAAATGAAATCTACATACAGAACTCGCTCTTGGCAAATGGGTGGCATTGGCGCAATCAGGAGCGAGTTCCCGTCCGGGTGCCAAGTGATTGGCAAATGTTTGGGGGAAAGCAACCATATATTGATTTGTCTGTTAGTGTACTGGGTGTTTGAGGTATGTAGTATCCACGCTTGGTTGGGTGTGTCAGAGGACCATGGATGCGTTCACAACCCCAATTGGGGTACATCGGGAATGATTTTGTGGAACCGATGTGCCCGGCACACACTAAGTTTTGTTGCAAGTTAATAGTGTGCCATGTCCGGGGGGGTTGTGATTAAACTCTGGTGAATTGCGTACTGTGGTGATTGGGGTATGAAAGCCCCGCAGTTGCAATGATCGGACGCGCCTAGCGTGTCCTTTAGTTGATGGTAGGGAAATGAAGGCCCTTGTCAGCTCACCTAAGTATTCATGGAAGTTTGGCATAAGGTCGCTGTGGTAGGGGTATGAAGGCCCCGTCAGCGCATGCACAATCGGGCGCACGAGCGCTTAGCGGAGTCGAATGCCGCTCAAGTGCCTGTCCGGTGCATCGGGTGTGTGTGATACGAGGGCAATGAGGTTCGCACGGGGGCTCGCCTCCCGTGTGCTACCGGACTTGACAACATATAGAACGTGGTGTTTGCTCCTCCGGGTGCAATGGGACAATGAACATTCGAACGCAAAGTCGGAATTCTGGTTGATCCTACCAGTAATATACGCTCGTCTCAAAGGTTAAGCCATGCATGTCTAAGTACAAACAGATTTAATGTGAAACCGCATAAGGCTCAGTATAACAGCTATAATTTACGAGATCATCAACCTAGTTACTTGGATAACTGTGGAAAATCTAGAGCTAATACATGCAACATGCCAGGACCCTCGCGGGAACTGGTGCACTTATTAGTCAAACCAATCGCGGGTTCTCCGTGTCATTGAGTTGAAGTCTGGATAATGATGCTGATCGTATGGTCTCGCACCGACGACAGATCTCGCAAATATCTGCCCTATCAACTATGGATGGTAGTATAGAGGACTACCATGGTTGCAACGGGTAACGGGGAATCAGGGTTCGATTCCGGAGAGGGAGCCTGAGAAATGGCTACCACATCCAAGGAAGGCAGCAGGCGCGTAAATTACCCAATCCCGGGACGGGGAGGTAGTGACGAGAAATAACAATATGAAACTCTTTAATGATGTTTCATAATTGGAATGAGTAGAGCATAAATCCTTCTACGAGGATCAAGTGGAGGGCAAGTCTGGTGCCAGCAGCCGCGGTAATTCCAGCTCCACTAGCGTATATTAAAATTGTTGCGGTTAAAACGTTCGAAGTTGATACTTGTCCAACACAGTCCGGCTCCGCCGACCCGGTCAACCCGTGGTCGGTGGGCCAAGTCGGAATCTGGTTGCGACTCAATGGTGTGGTAGGGCACCAAGTCTGTGTCATGGTGTGCCCTTCAACGGGTGCAAGTGTAACATAGAGCTCGACCGCTCACGTTTACCTTGAACAAATTAGAGTGCTTAAAGCAGGGTGCCCAAACGCCCTAGAATAATCTTGCATGGAATAATGGAATACGACCTTGGTCTAATCTTTCATTGGTTTGTACTCAGACCGGAGGTAATGATTAACAGAAGTAGTTGGGGACACTAGTATTACGGCGCGAGAGGTGAAATTCGTAGACCGTCGTAAGACTAACTAAAGCGAAGGCATTTGTCAAGGATGCTTTCTTTAATCAAGAACGAAAGTTAGAGGATCGAAGGCGATTAGATACCGCCCTAGTTCTAACCGTAAACGATGCCAACTAGCAATTGGGAGACGCTACAACCAGGTGCTCTCAGTAGCTTCCGGGAAACCAAAGTCAGGTTCCGGGGGAAGTATGGTTGCAAAGTTGAAACTTAAAGGAATTGACGGAAGGGCACCACAATGAAATGGAGCTTGCGGTTCAATTTGACTCAACACGGGAAAACTTACCAGGTCCGAACTTATGGAGGTGAGACAGATTAATAGCTCTTTCTCAAATTTAAGGGTAGTGGTGCCTGGCCGTTCTTAGTTCGTGGATTGATTTGTCTGGTTAATTCCGATAACGAACGTGACTCACATATGCTAACTAGAACGCAGTCAGCGTTAATGCGTCGATGCCGATTGGAACGGGTTAGGACCTTTCGGTGGAGTATGACCTGACACCTTCGCTGTTCGTGTGCGCAAGTGCACTTACGGTACGCTGCTTAGCAGGACAATTTGTGTTTAGCAAAATGAGATCGAGCGATAACAGGTCCGTGATGCCCTTAGATGTTCTGGGCTACACGCGTGCTACAATGTGGGTAGCAGCGTGTCTCCTATTCCGAGAGGAACGGGAAATCACTCAAATACTCACTTAGTAGGGATTATGGATTGCAATGGTCCATATGAACTCGGAACTTCTAGTAAGTGCTGGTCATCAGCCAGCGTTGAATACGTCCCTGCCCTTTGTACACACCGCCCGTCGCTACTACCGATGGATTATTTAGTGAGGTCTTTGGAGATGATCGTTCGCTGGATCCTCGTGAACCGCGTCTGCTTTATCGAAGTTGACCGAACTTGATGATTTAGAGGAAGTAAAAGTCGTAACAAGGTTTCCGTAGGTGAACCTGCGGAAGGATCATTAGTGGCCAAGTGATCCTTCCAGAAGTCCGAACCTGCGGGTTGAGACTTCGGCACAAGTTGCCATATGATAGTTGACGAAACACGTTAGAAGTCCGAACCTGCGGGTTGAGACTTCGGCACAAGTTGCCATATGATAATTGACGAAACACTATAGAAGTCCGAACCTGCGGGTTGAGACTTCGGCACAAGTTGCCATATGATAGTTGACGAAACACGTTAGAAGTCCGAACCTGCGGGTTGAGACTTCGGCACAAGTTGCCATATGATAGTTGACGAAACACTATAGAAGTCCGAACCTGCGGGTTGAGACTTCGGCACAAGTTGCCTTATATACATACATTGGCCATATAAACAGAAGTCCGAACCTGCGGGTTGAGACTTAGGCACAAGTTGCCATATTATATTCGATCAAACACTTAGTAGTCCGAACCTGCGGGTTGAGACTCAAGACCGTAACCAGATGTCACTATACAAGTCCGAACCTAAGGGTTGAGACTTAATGCGATCTAGATACCAAGTTGACATCCAATACCTGTTGAGCAAAACCAAAGATTCCCTGTTCTCGAATGATTACACTATATAACAGGGAATCATGAAGAAATCAAGCAAGCGTGAAACAAAGTCATCACTTGGGCATGCTCGATAGCCAACCACATGACCTTAACCTAAGAGAGCATGCAAACCACATGATACCTATAAACGATTAACCCGCCCTAGTTCAATCGTTCACCAAGTGATGACTTCAGTATGGCTAAGAGAAAAACTTTTAAATGGGAAAAACTCAAAGTCCGAACCTCCGGGTTGAGACTTCCGCGTCGGAGGTGGGCGCACCTCCTATCCGAAAGATGGTGAATCAGGGGTGTCCGATCAGCAATGGTCGAATGCCCCGTCGTAGTCTAACTATGACAATCAAAGTCAAGACCTCCGGGTTGAGACTTTCCGCGTCCGGAGGTACGCGTACCGCCTACCCGAAAGATGGTGTGCTTCTGGGGTATTCGATGAGTCGGATACCCCGTCGTAGTTCAACTATGACAATCAAAGTCAAGACCTCCGGGTTGAGACTTTCCGCGTCCGGAGGTACGCGTACCGCCTACCCGAAAGATGGTGTGCTTCTGGGGTATTCGATGAGTCGGATACCCCGTCGTAGTCTAACTATGACAATCAAAGTCAAGACCTCCGGGTTGAGACTTCCGCGTCGGAGGTGCGCGCACCGCCTACCCGAAAGATGGTGAGTCAGGGGTGTTCGGTCAGCAATGGTCGGATGCCCCGTCATAGTCCAACTATGACAATCAAAGTCAAGACCTCCGGGTTGAGACTTTCTGTGAGTACAAGCATAAAGGAACACGGACCAAGCCGTACCGAGAGAATCGGTACTAGAGCCCTCGTGGTTCTACATTGAGAGAGCCCTCGTGGTTCTCATTAGGGGCTTTATGCTAGTCGTACTCAATACTGTGGTGTGAAGTATAAAGTATAGAGTCCTCCACTGGTCCACGCTGCTCCGGCGGTCCTGGGTAAGATAGTTCATTCTAGCTTGCCCTATGTGGAAGAGGACTCAATACCCTACCTGTTGAGCTTGAAACAAAGTCATCACTTGGGCATGCTCATATTGCCATACACAATTACATTATATTCGAATGAGCATGCAAGCGACCCTATATAGACCGAACCAAAACGATTGATACCGCCGTAGTTCACCCCCACCAAGTGATGACTTCAGTATGGCTAGTGTGTGAAGTATAAAGTATAGTCCTCATCTGGTCCACGCTGCTTTGCAGTCCTGGGTAAGATAGTTAATTCTAGCTTGCCCTATGTGGAAGAGGACACAATACTTAATACTTTGAGTACAAGCATAAAGGAACACGGACCAAGCCGTACCGAGAGAATCGGTACTAGAGCCCTCGCGGTTCTACATTGTGAGCCCTCGTGGTTCAAACTAGATACTTTATGCAAGGCGTACTCAAAAGTGTGTTGTGAAGTATAAAGTATAGTCCTCCCCTGGTCCACACTGCTCCGGCGGTCCTGGGTAAGATAGTTCATTCTAGCTTGCCCTATGTGGAAGAGGACTCAATACCCTACCTGTTGAGCTTGAAACAAAGTCATCACTTGGGCATGCTCATATTGCCATACAATATTCCATTATCTACTAATGAGCATGCAGCTATATGATTATAACCTGTAAACGATTACTCCGCCGTAGTTCAGCGCTTCAACCAAGTGATGACTTCAGTATGGCTAGTGTGTGAAGTATAAAGTATAGTCCTCCCCTGGTCCACACTGCTTCGGCGGTCCTGGGTAAGATAGTTAGTTCTAGCTTGCCCTATGTGGAAGAGGACACCATACTTAATACTGTGGTGTTATGAACAAAGTATAGTCCTCCACTGGTCCACGCTGCTCCGGCGGTCCTGGGTAAGATAGTTCATTCTAGCTTGCCCTATGTGGAAGAGGGCATACAAGACAAAGTATAGTTCTCCCCTGGTCCACGCTGCTCCGGCGGTCCTGGGTAAGATAGTTCATTCTAGCTTGCCCTATGTGGAAGAGAACATACATGAACCAAGAACGAAGGTTATGACCGAGGAATGATTCGACAACTAACCGATGGTATGAAATGTGAAGAATTCAAGCAAGCACACAATCAAGTCATCACTTGGGCATGCTCGATAGCCAACCCAATGACATTAA
>NW_026689730.1:260000-292500 GCF_943734765.1 Anopheles ziemanni | reverse complement strand
GGGTGACCGGACCGTCCGACGTCTCATAAACTAGTAGCCGTCCCCGAAACCAGCTTTCCAGTATCCGCTGCAGGCATGCCGGAACGTGCTTTTCTTGCAGTGCTTTGGCGATGGACCGCCAGCTCGCCGTGTTAAAAGCATTGCGTACATCCAATGACACCACCATCAGACACTTGTTAGCCCTCCGATCCGTCATTCGGTGGGCCATCGCACGCTGGCCGGCCTCCTTAACACGTTCAATCGCCTGAATTGTAGACCTGCCCTTTCTGAATCCATACTGAGACGGCGACAGGCGAGGGTGATCTGGGTCTTCCAGGTGTTCATTTAGGCGATCCAAGATCAGCCGCTCCAAGATCTTGCCTGATCCGTCGAGCATCCCAAGAGGCCGAAAGGATGACGGATCGCCCTGAGGTCTTCCGAACTTGGGTAGCAAAGCAAGTCGTTGTCGCTTCCAGTCAGCGGGAAAGGTGCATTGATCGAAGCACTCCTGGAACACGCGGCGGAACGTCTCCGTGTGCTCGCGAACAGCGACCCTCAGTGCCGCATTGATGATGCCATCAGGTCCCGGGGCCTTAGTGGGCACCATCCGCGCCGCGATCGCCAAGAGCTCCTCATCCGACACCTCCCTCACTGGCTCCTGCGTTGTCTGCCCCCAATCGACCCGATCCGGTGCAGGCCACTCAAAAGTGCCATGATCCGGGAAGAGTTCCGACACGACGTGCTGTAGAATCGCAGGATCTCGCTCCGGGGGGACGCGGCTACCCTTAAGGCGTGACGTTACTACCTTGTAGGCAGTGCCGAAGACGTTGTCCTCAGCTTCCGCAATCATCTCATCAAAGCTACGGTCCTTGCTTGCCTTGATGGCACGGGCGAGTTCCTTCTTACAGCTCCTGTGCCGTTCTCTGGCCAACTCTCGCTGTGCACCGGTTCCGGCGGTCAAAATCACATCCTCAGATGACTTGCACTGCTCCCTGAGAAGGCCGATTTCCTGCGTCCACCAGTACATTTCCGGTCTCACCAAAAACTGCGCTGGCGGTGCCCTCTGCATCACCTCATCGCAGGCTCTAGTAAGTCCAGCGGTGAGAGTCGCCGGTGATACAGCCGCTTCGGCAAACCCGGAAGCCTGGAGCGCGATCTGGAAGGCTTCGGGATGGAATTGACGCAACTTCCATCTCGGTCCAATCTGCTCGCGTTGTCGCTGCCGGTCGCGATGCTGGTGCTGTTGTTGCGGTTGCCTCTGCTGGTGTGGTGAAGCGCTGCTGACTGGTGTCGCGGATACGCTGAATCTCACGTATCTGTGGTCACTGTTGGTGAAAGTGTCGAGCACCCGCCAGTCGTTACCGGGTTCAATGGCCGGACTGGCGAAGGACACGTCGACCACACTTTCAGTAGCACTGCCGTTGCCGACGAACGTGGGCACACTGCCGCGGTTCAAGATCGCCAGGTCAAGCTGGTCGACGACCTCGGCGAGATCTTCACCACGCGGCTTCGTCCTCGCGCTGCCCCATCGCACGTGCCAGGCATTGAAGTCGCCCGCCAAGACTACGAGGGGGTGTGCTCTGGCCTCGATATCGATCTCGTCGAGCAGCCGCTGGTAGTCCTCGTCCGTCCATCCCGGTGTTGGTGGGGCGTAGCAAGAGATGAAGGTCACCCCCGCCACCTGGACCGACACCAGTCCTACCCTACTTGCCCAGACTCGCTGTATGGGCAAGGCTCCGGTCGTTATAACAGCTGCCTTCGCTGTCGAGTCCACCGCCCAGTTCCCGTTATTGGGTGGAACACGGTAGATCTCCGACGCCAGCACAATGTCGATCCTTTGCTCCCGTGCGGTCTGGAGCATGAGGTCTTGTGCTACCCTGCTGCGCGCCAAGTTGATCTGGAGGATCTTCAACCCAGCGTCACGCCCTCTAACAGTGGTGTTCGTAGCTAGCGGGAACATGACGGCTGGCTACTTCCGCTGCAAACCGGTGAACCTGTCTGATGTTGTCCGGAACACGTAAGGCACTTGGGGCCCGAGCTGCACTCCTTGGCCTTGTGCTGCTTCGATCCGCACCGGAAGCAGCACTTGGAGTAGTCAGGGCCGGTGCACTCGCGAGAGCGGTGCCCCTTGCCAAAGCAGCGGTAGCAGAGCTGCTCTCCTGCAGGGACCGATGCGAGCGCCTGCACGACGCAACTCGTGTTCCCTATGGTGACCCGGTGACCGTCGAGAAGCTGGCACTGCCCGCGCGGCAGCTTGATATGGGCTTTCTGCAGCCCGTCGTACCGCCGCCACAGCCGAACTGCCTCGCCCGGAACCGTCAGCCCCGGTTGTCGCTTTATCGCCGAAATCAAGTCATCGACAGTCGCCAGCATGTCGATTCCTGTGATCGCGGCCGTCTGCTTGTCGACAAGGAGGTGGGCCACTCCATCCTCCTTGATGGCTTCGCTGACATCGGCCAGCACACTCTCGCAGTCCGTGTTCGGCTTCAGCCACAGCGACAGCTTCCGCTCCCCTGTGCGGCAAACCCTCGCCACGAACTGATCCACATTGGTCTTGGAACGCACTGCCTTGTATGTGTCGAGGAAGGCCTTGCCCTCGTTGGCCTCGAGGACGATCACCGCAGGCCTCTCCACTTTAGCAGCGCTCTTTCCCGCTTTCTGTGGTGCTGCTCTCTTGTCTCCCTTGGCCACGACTTTAGCAAAGGATGCTGGTTGCGCATGCACCTTGGTTGCCACAGCCGCTGCTTTCTTTACCTTGGGTTTTGGCTTTTCTGGAGCCATGGCCTGGGACAAGACGGCCTCGACCGGGATCTCGGGGACATCAGGCGTGATGACTTCGTTCATGCCCGTCGGTTCGCCCTCTTTTTTCTTGCCGCGCCTTGCCCGGGTCCGCTTTCGTTTGGGAGTGTCGCCAGGTGGATGCTGGCTTTGCCCAACAGCACTGGAGTCGACGACATGTTGTTGTTGCTGCTGCGTAGCTACCGCCAACTCTCCCATCGAGTGGAGTCCACTTTGGAGCAGCATAAGTTCTCTTTCGCTGGCTGCCGCACGCTCACGAAGGCTAATGTTGTCTCGCTTCAGCTCCTGATTTTCACGAGACAACAACTTCAGCTTTGTCTTCAGCTCCGCGTCCCCATCCTTTGCCGTCGCCCGGCCCGTCTCCATCTCGCTAACCTTAGCGAGGAGAGTCTCGACGGTTGCCCGGAGCTCCCTCAACTCGCTGCTGAGGCTTGCGATAGTCGGCTCCTGCTGCGGGACTTCGGCCACCTGCTGGACGACGGTTGAGTTGAGCTCGTCCTCGTCGCTCTCCTCTGAAATCTCCATATCACTGGCTAGCAGGGCCATCCGCTGCACCACCACCACCGGCCGAGTGGGCGTCGCAGTCGATGGCGCGACACTGCCTCCCTTTCGCTGCCGAGTCAACGACAGCGCAACCGATGATGTCATCACTTTGTCCCCGTCGTCCTTCGGCGATGGCGCGGTAGCGTCACAGGTGGACCGGAGCCTGACGGACCGACGCGTCGAAGGCTCCCCCGATGCCTGCTCCATTCCCCTACTGCAACCCTGAAAATCGCTGTGGGCAATGGGTTAGGTTGCGGAGAGCCAGGGTGGAGTGTCTGGGAAGGGAAGGTGGGATGAGGAAGGGGAGTGGAGGAAGGCCAAGTACCGGTGCGAAATAGAAACTCCAACAAATAAAAGGCCAAACCAATCTTTTTTCCCCTTTCCAAATCTGAGCTTATATCTCAGTTCTTCTCTGCGATCAGGTGCCGCCTAGTTGACAAATCCACAAACCGCCAGCCGATACACTCGCCATAAAACTCAGAGTGCCGCCTGGTTGTGATAACCGGTGATCTCCACCAGCCGAGACACTTGATGAACTGAAGGCGCCGCCTGGTTGTGACGTTGAAAAGCTCAGCACCAGTGCCGCCGCCTGGTAACAGTGTTCGAAATCTCCGCGAGCCGAGACACCCGCCACGACCCGAAGCGCCGCCTGGTGGCAATGCTGGCAATCCGCTGGTACTGGTGGCGCCGCCTGGCGGCCAAGTTCGGAACCAAGTTTAGCCGAGACACACTGAAATATTTCACCGGGATGATCGAACCTCGAAATTTTTCAGCCGAGACACATGAAACATTTCACACTTAGCCGAGACACCTTGAAAAGTTTCACTGAAACATTTCAACCGGATGGTTGGTCCATGAAATATTTCAGCCGGGACACTTGAAACATTTCACCCCCAGCCGGGACACCTATCCGGGACACACTGCCGCCAACGGTCAATTAAAAATACCGGCCAATTTGGATAACCGGCCAATTTGAATTACCGACCGATTTGAATTAACGGCCACTTCAAACCAACGGCCACCGACTCCACCAACGGTCAATTTGAACGACCCGAAAATCCGGCACCAACGGTCCTTTTTTGAAAAACTGGATCAGATGACACGGAGCCCGATTCGGCTTAGGTGAAATCGCTCGGATCTTCGAGTCCGAATCCGGCTGGAAAATGGACGATCGAATCTTCACCTGCCAAAATTTTTGCACCGCGTGCTTTCACTTTATTTACACTTATTTTGCGCTGAATTCGTCTTTTTTCATACGGTTTTCTCTGACTTTCGTTTTAAAACACCATCTGTCATCTAAAAAACCACATCCGGCCAGGATCCGGACACTTTTTTAACCGAAAAACACGTAGTCCCAAATGGGGCTACGCCCCGGGCCGCTCTCCATACAAAATGTAAACAAACACTTTTCTTTCTTATTTTTCGTTGAAATCGATGATTTTAATGCGGTTTTCACTACTAATCTGTAGATTGGCACTAGTTTTAACGATTACAACAAACTTTCGTGGGTTCTTAAAACATTTTACGCGAAATTTTTATGAAAAACACGGAGCGACGCTCAGCACGTGTTGACACTACAGCGTTTGACAGCTCACACACAGGGATAACTGGCTTGTGGCCGCCAAGCGTTCATAGCGACGTGGCTTTTTGATCCTTCGATGTCGGCTCTTCCTATCATTGCGAAGCAAAATTCACAAAGCGTAGGATTGTTCACCCTTTCAAGGGAACGTGAGCTGGGTTTAGACCGTCGTGAGACAGGTTAGTTTTACCCTACTGGTGTGCAAGTACTATCTCAATGGAATTCCTGTGCAGTACGAGAGGAACCACAGGTACGGACCAATGGCTCAATACTAGTCCGAGCGGACTTTGGTATGACGCTACGTCCGTCGGATTATGCCTGAACGCCTCTAAGGTCGTAACCGAACCAGGCTGGTAGTATATGTATAGGAGTCGTTAGCTAGATGGCTAATAACATCACGAGACCGGATTGAGTCTTCTATAGACTCTTTCCATTTATTGGAAACCCTCAAACTGAGCCTATCGCGAGTGCGCTCGCCGAAGTACCTGAAGTGGGAAAAGGCGTTGTGCTTGCCGATCTTCCAAGAATAGTTTCGACTCCTAAGACCACCCGAAAACGACGGGTTTGCAGGCTGGGCGCTACGCATTGAAGAGAGATGTACATTTCGATCCTTTCAGGCGACCCATGCTTGGTGGTTGTGTGCGGTGTGCTCCCCCCGGGGGGCACATGCGGCATACCGTGTGTGGACTAGTTGGACCCACCCTTGCGGTGGACCGACCGGTCAGTGGTGTTTGCGGGTTAACACATGCGAGCGTTGCGGCCCAGAGGCCTTACCGCCTTTCACTGCGGGTTCGTCAAGAACTTGGAGATGGTCGCAACGCATCGGGTCCTCCCGGGGTACTTGGTGTTTGGATGCTGGCTTGGTGATTAAACACTTGATATTCCATCTTCGGATGAATTTCGGGTGTCACCTGTTGCCTAAGACCACTTGCATGTTTAGCTCGCCGTGGGGTAGCAAGCGTTGTGATCTAATGGCCTTACCGGGCAAACACTTTCGGTTCGTCAAGGACTTGGAGTGCCGGGACGGGTTGGCGGATCCATCACTCTGAGTATGCCGGGTTGATACTTGGGGTTGGTTTGGTTTTGGTGACCCAATACTAGATGTACCATCTCGGTGGTATGTCAGTATCACCTATACTCCAGACCACTTGCATGGTTAGCAAGCGTTGTGATACAATGGCCCTACCGGGCAAACACTTTGGGTTCGCAAGGACTTGGAGTGCCGGGACGGGTTTGCGGATCCAACACTCTGGGTACCTCCGGGTACTTGGGGTTGGTTGAGGACTTGGTGAACAAACACTTGATATACACTCTTCGGATGTACTTCGGGTATCGCCTGTTGTCCGAGACCACTTGCATGGTTAGCAAGCGTTGTGGTCTAATGGCCCTACCGGGCAAACACTTTGGGTTCGCGAGGACTTAGAGTGCTGGTAGTGGTTGGCGGACCCAACACTCTGGGTACCTCCGGGTACTTGGGGTTGGTTGAGGACTTGGTGAACAAACACTTGTTGTACACTCTCCGGATGTACTTCGGGTGTCACCTGTTGTCCGAGACCACTTGCATGGTTAGCAAGCGTTGTGGTCTAATGGCCCTACCGGGCAAACACTTTGGGTTCGCGAGGACTTGGAGTGCTGGTAGTGGTTGGCGGACCCAACACTCTGGGTACCTCCGGGTACTTGGGGTTGGTTGAGAACTTGGTGAAGATACCCCTGTCACCTTGTTCGAGGCCACTTGCATGGTCGCAAGCGTTGTGATACAATGGTCCTACCGGGCAAACACTTTGGGTTCGCAAGGACTTGGAGTGCCGGGACGGGTTGGCGGATCCAACACTCTGGGTACCTCCGGGTACTTGGGGTTGGTTGAGGACTTGGTGAGCAAACACTTGATATACGTTCTTCGGATGTACTTCGGGTGTCACCTGTTGTCCGAGACCACTTGCATGGTCAACGGTTGAGGTGGTGATGGCGGGTCGGTGCTGTAGGGTGCCGGCCTGTTGGCTGCCTTGGCCGGGTTGGTTGGTTAACACTTGATTGAGCTTGCACCCGAGGGTAATGGCACTTGAAGGTGGGTACCGGCTGGCTGACCTGGTGTGATGGTTGGTTGGTGAACACTTGGCGGTACTTGCACTTGGCTGTGCTTGGACTTGAAGGTGGGATCCGGCTGGCCTAGGCCATTGGTGGTTGGTTGGTGGGTTAGCCCTTAGCTGGGCTGGCTGGCTGGCTGGCCATCGGTGGTGTGGTGTGGTGTGGTGTGTGGAGTCGAGCATCGCGCGCCGTTGCCTTCTTCGGAGTGTTGTAGGTACGCAAGTGCTTGCAATGCAAAGAGGTTGGTGATGGAGTGACATTGCCTTCACCATGGAGTTGCGGGTACTTAGGTACTTGCAAGGAGATGGTGGTATGGTGGTGTTGCGTGTGTGGTGTTCGATTAGAAAGATATAATTTCTAAGTCCGGATTAGTGCTGTCAGTGGGGCCGCCGCTAACAGGTCCTGCACGGCCACCGTGGGGCTTGACTTGGCGCTATTCCGGACTTGGGGCGATCACGATGTCCCCGTGCGGGACTTAGAAGATGGAAGAACACAAGTACCCTTATCCCATGACTTGTGAGCGATTGGCATACGTTACCACATGAAGAGAAAAATTGGCTAAGTCCCGGATCCATATTATATGAAGAGAAAAATCGGCTAAGTCCCGGATCCATATTATATGAAGAGAAAAATTGGCTAAGTCCCGGATCCATATTATATGAAGAGAAATATCGGCTAAGTCCAGGATCCATATATAATAACCTAATAATCGGCTAAGTCCCGGATCCATATTATATGAAGAGAAAAATCGGCTAAGTCCAGGATCCATATATAATAACCTAATAATCGGCTAAGTCCAGGATCCATATATAATAACCTAATAACAGGCTAAGTCCAGGATCCATATTATATGAAGAGAAAAATCGGCTAAGTCCGAGATTGAGTCTGTCAGACATACACTTTCAAGATACCACACAAGCAAGCAAGATGGCCTAGTGATGGAACCATATAATATGAAGAGAAAAATCGGCTAAGTCCGAGATTGGGTCTGTCGGAAATACACTATCAAGTTACCACACAAGCAAGCAAGATGGCCTAATGATGGATCCATATGATATGAAGAGAAAAATCGGCTAAGTCCAGGATCCATATAATATGAAGAGAAAAATCGGCTAAGTCCCAGATTGGGTCTGTCAGAAATACACTTCCAAGTTACCACACAAGCAAGCAAGATGGCCTAGTGATGGATCCATATGATATGAAGAGAAAAATCGGCTAAGTCCAGGATCCATATAATATGAAGAGAAAAATCGGCTAAGTCCCAGATTGGGTCTGTCAGAAATACACTTCCAAGTTACCACACAAGCAAGCAAGATGGCCTAGTGATGGATCCATATGATATGAAGAGAAAAATCGGCTAAGTCCCAGATTGGGTCTGTCAGAAATACACTTCCAAGTTACCACACAAGCAAGCAAGATGGCCTAGTGATGGATCCATATGATATGAAGAGAAAAATCGGCTAAGTCCAGGATCCATATAATATGAAGAGAAAAATCGGCTAAGTCCCAGATTGGGTCTGTCAGAAATACACTTCCAAGTTACCACACAAGCAAGCAAGATGGCCTAGTGATGGATCCATATGATATGAAGAGAAAAATCGGCTAAGTCCCAGATTGGGTCTGTCAGACATACACTATCAAGTTACCACACAAGCAAGCAAGATGGCCTAGTGATGGATCCATATGATATGAAGAGAAAAATCGGCTAAGTCCCAGATTGGGTCTGTCAGAAATACACTTCCAAGTTACCACATGAGCAAGCAAGATGGCCTAGTGATGGATCCATATAATATGAAGAGAAAAATCGGCTAAGTCCGAGATTGGTTCTGTCGGAAATACACTATCAAGTTACCACATGAGCAAGCAAGTTACCACATGAAGAGAAAGCCGGCAAAGTCTGGGAATGTTACCACATGAACTGGAAAATGGGCAAAAACCTACCTTCACAGGGAACGTGAATAAGTAAGGCTGTAGACATCGGATCGACAAGCCAAAGACTGATATGGAAAGGAAATGAGTAGTACTAGCTTTCCTGAGAGTTGCAGAGCTTAGACTGCATATGAACGAAAGTTATTAAGCGTCAAAGTCAGAGAAGTTACCCAAAGGAACACAAGTTCCAACTTAGAGCATGTATACCGCCTAGACGGTAAGAGGTACGGCCAGGCTGAGGAATAAGGAAATGTTGGCCAACATGTTCCCTAACTATCCCCCGAAGACCGCAAAGCAATCCAACATCAACCAAGAAAGTTATAGCCCGATCAAGGAAACACCTACTTTGCACCGATATTGCACCAAATACATGTACCAAGCACCTTCGGTTGCATACCTGCAGGGGTTTACCATAGTAGGCCATGGAAGACCGATATACCGAACATAATCACTTTCTATCTCCTCGGGTGTTTGAGATAGCGCTTTGCGGTACAAGAACGAAAGTTAGACTTTATCTTGGTGCATCTTTTTGCCCAAGATCACAAGACCCTATCTACCAAGGCAAGAAAGTTGTGTGGGGACAAAATGTCCAAAAGTGCCCAAAGTGGCACACTTGAACCATATATTCGAGAAAAACACAAGTGTGGGCCCGAGCTAGCAAGTTGAAATGTTCTGACCGTCAGTAGCCCTAGTTGAGGTGCACTTATCATTATATGAGGCCAACGTGCCAGCTAGTCTCTAAAGGGGCGATATGGGTGTTCCAAGGTTTGTACCCAATTGAGGAAAAAACAGGGTAAGGTACGGTGTACCGCGAATAACTCGGGCTATAGATGTCCGATCGATGAGTTTGGCATATGTATGGAAAGGTCTCGACGAGACCTAACTACCCTGAAAGTATGAAGGCAAAGACTTGAATGACCGGGAAGTTATTAAGTGCACAAGTGGTAAAGTTGCACCAAAGTCCATGTTACCCGAAGTGGTACATGAACACCCAATATTCGACCAAAACACAAGTTTAGAGACGAGCTAGCGAGCTACATTGTTCAGACCGTCAGTAGCCCGCATCAAGACACGCATTTCATTATATTGAGCCTAGCCGCTAGCTCGACTCGAAGTCGGTCATATGGTTGGTTGATGGTTTGGACCGACCACGTGGTGTACCAAGGTGATGTACCTTTCATGAATTAAAACTCTAACTGTATGGCACTGAGCGACAAGCTAAGGTGTGATTTGGAATAGTCTTGAGTGGGACTATTTAGGAAAAATGCGAACAAAAAATCACAAAGTCCTTGGGCGAAGCTATTAGCGAAACATAGAGCAAATTGGTACCAAAAACTATGGAAATGGGACTTGAGTCAAAAATAACCGCAAGTTGGAGAAGAGATAGCAAGCTTGCGTAGAACAATTATATTTGGTGCATGGTATCACCAACAAAAAAGTATATGGGGCCAAGGTGCTGGCTGGCCTCCAAAGTGGAGATATGGGCGATCCAAAGTTTGTACCCAAGTACGAACAAGTATGGAAAAAACAGGGTAAGGTACCAAGTACCATTAATAACTTCGGCTGTAGATGGCCGAGCGAGGCAAACGGCTCACCGTTGGAAAGGTCTTGGGGAGACCTATCTACCCTGAAAGTTTCATGAGGCTGAGTTGAAAGACCACGGAGATATTAGGTGATGATGGTCCAATTCGGGGACCAAGTCGCAGGAAATGGCGCTTGACCAAAATCACCCTTGGAAGGTGAATACCGGCTTACCGGTAAGAGATAGCGACTTGGCGTAGAATATTCATAAGTTGGGCGTGTAGAGACGCAACTTTTATTATATGGGGCCAACCCGGTCAGGGTGCTCCAAGTCGGTCGTTTGGTTGGTTTATGGTTTGGGCCGACCACGTGGTGTGCCAAGTTGAGGTACCTTTCATGAATTATAACTTGGTCAGTTTGCCACCGAGCGACAAGCTGCGGTGTGTTTTGGAATGGTCTTGAGTGGGACTATCAAGGAAAAATACCAATCGAAAATCAGCTTGTCCATGGCCGAAGCTATTAGTGAAACATATAGCAAAATGGGTCCAAAAACGAATGAAATGGGAATTGGACCAAGAATAACGGCAAGTTGGAGAAGAGATAGCAAGTTGGCGTAGAACAATTATATTTGGTGCATGGTACGACCAACAAAAAAGTATATGGGGCCAAGGTGCTGGCTGGCCTCCAAAGTGGAGATATGGGCGATCAAAAGTTTGTACCCAAGTACGAACAAGTATGGAAAAAACAGGGTAAGGTACCAAGTACCAATAATAACTTCGGCTGTAGATGGCCGAGCGAGGCAAACGGCTCACCGTTGGAAAGGTCTCGGGGAGACCTATCTACCCTGAAAGTTTCATGAGGCTGAGTTGAAAGACCACGGAGATATTAGGTGATGATGGTCGTATTCGGGGACCAAGTCGCAGGAAATGGCACTTGACCAAAATCCCCCTTGGAAGGTGAATACCGGCTTACCGGTAAGAGATAGCGACTTGGCGTAGAATATTCATAAGTTGGGCGTGTAGAGACGCAACTTTCATTATATGGGGCCAACCCGGTCAGGGTGCTCCAAGTCGGTCGTTTGGTCGGTTTATGGTTTGGGCCGACCACGTGGTGTACCAAGTTGAGGTACCTTTCATGAATTATAACTCGGTCAGTTTGCCACCGAGCGACAAGTTCCGTTGTGTTTTGGAATGGTCTTGAGTGGGACTATCAAGGAAAAATACAAATAGAAAATCAGCTTGTCCATGGCCGAAGCTATTAGTGAAACATATAGCAAAATGGGTCCAAAAACGAATGAAATGGGACTTGGACCAAGAATAACGGCAAGTTGGAGAAGAGATAGCAAGTTGGCGTAGAACAATTATATTTGGTGCATGGTATGACCAACAAAAAAGTATATGAGGCCAAGGTGCTGGCTGGCCTCCAAAGTGGAGATATGGGCGATCCAAAGTTTGTACCCAAGTATGGCAAAAACTGGTAGAGGTACCTTTCATGAATTACTGCTCAGGCTGTATGGCACTTAGCGGGACGCTTGGCTCTGGTATGGAATAGTCTTGAGTGGGACTATCAAGGAAAAATACGAACAAAAAATCACCATGTCCACGGACGAAGGTATTAGCGAAACTTAGAGCGAAATTGCGACCAAGTCGCTGGAAATGGCCCTTGGACCAAGTATACCGTCAAGGCGGTACGAGATAGCGAGTTGACGTGGAATATTTATAAGTTTGCCTCCACGAGACGAAAGTTTAGTTATATGGGGCCAACCCGCTCAGGGTTGTCCAAGTCGGTCATATGGCTGATCGAAATTTTCGACCAAGTACTGAGAAAACAGGGTAAGGTACCGTGTATCTCGAATAACTTTGGCTGTAGATGTCCGAGCGAGGCAAACGGCATAGCGTTGGAAAGGTCTTGAGGTGTTCTAGGCACCCTGAAAGTTTGAAAAGGCTATCTGGAAAACTCGTGGAGATATTAGAGAAACATTGGGCCCAAAAGATACCAAGTCGCAGGAAATGGGCCCTCCAAGAACACCCTAAAATCCCAATTACGGCTAAGTTGCAGGCCAGCTAGCGAAGTGAAATGTTCTAGGCATAACTAGAACACGTTAAGGCGCAACTTTTTGAATCAGAACTTTTTTCGATATCTGGCCCCCAAAGGGGGGATATGGGCGATCAAAGGATTTTTCCAAGTTTCGGTACTTTTTACGGTATCGCTCATAGCTCCGGCTGTATGCAAGCAAATGACAATCTAAGACATGATTTGGAAAGGTATTGAGCAGTACTAACTTACGTTAGAACACAGCGAAGCGCTATCGGTTCATGGCAAGGCCGATATAAGCAGTCAAAGATGAAAAATGTTGACAAAATGAACAAAAATTACCTTGGTACGCGAATAGCGGCCAGGGATGAAGAGGTACGAAGGTGGTGTAGAAGAATTATAATTAGGGCTTGGTACGCTCTAAAAGTTTGCCGAAGACCGCAAAGCGCTCAGACCCATAGAAAGTGGCCATTTGGGCCGAACAGTGCGTGCAAAGAGGTGAAAATGCAAAAATTGCACTTTGGGGGGCGATTTGCGGGGGGAAGGAGGGGTCGGAGGGCAAAATGTCCCTTGACCAAAAAGTCTTATCTCGTCGAGATCTACAACATTGCCGAAGACCGCAAAGCGCTAGCTCGCAATCGAAAAATCGAGAATTTGAAAATTTTCTAAGTCTTGGGCTCCCTAAGGAAAAGTTTCAAAAATCACGTTTGTCCCCAATTTTGAAGGGGAAGGAGTCGGTTCCGGGGCATGGTGTCTTCGGCAAAAAGTCTTATCTTTTTGCGTACTTTCGACTAGTTCAATAAAAATTTTTGACCCAAAATTTGTTCGGCGGACCCCTAGGTCGAAAAACCCGAAAAAAGTCGAAAAAAGTCGAAAATGTCGAAAAATGAGAAAACCTCATATTCGGACTCTACACGAGCCCCAGATATTGAAAAGTGAAATCCGCGGTCGATTTGGAACAAAAAATTGACCTAGGCAAAGTTGTATGGAGGTAGGGACCCCTGAGAAAAAAGTTTGGTCCCGAGGCTCCTTGGACCACCAAGTCCCTAGGTCGGACCAAAATCGGAAAAAATCCGACCAAAGTCGAAAGTGTCGAAAATTTTAAAAAACCCCTTTTGGGGCCCTATGGCCTCCCTAGATAATGAAAAGTGAGGTCCGCGGCCGATCCGGAAGAAAAACTTGACCTAGGCAAACTTGTATGACGGTGGGGACCCAAAAAAATTTCGATGAGTGTAGTTTAGACAGGCCGGAAAATGTATCGGTGGTCCGTATCAAGGGACGTCTTTTAGTTCCATGGGGTGGTGGTCGTCGAACAAAGTCGCCTAGGTCGACCACCAGAAAGACCAGTCGTGTTGTAATGGATGTTTTGACCACTTTACTAGGGAAACCTAGTAGGTCGAAGCAAATTTGGGGTTCGAGATGAGTTGGTGAAAGTTGGTCCAACCTAGGTGTGCTTGGTGGAGGTTGACCATGAAAGTAGAGCATGATAGGAATGACCATAACTTTGGTTCTAGATGTCGGATCGGTACACTTGAGGCAGTTTTGGAAAGGTGAAGGCCTGCTCTAGCTATGTTTCCTACCAAGCTGAGCGCCTACTAGTGACCCGGAGGAGGTATTAAGGGTCAAAGGCAAAAAGGGGTACCCTAAAGTGCATGTGACCAAGAAAATGGGAAAAACGGTATCGCCTATAGCTCAGGCTGTATGGCTCGGATCGGAAAGCTTGGATATGCGTTGGAAAGGTCTTGACGAGCGCTAGCTATGTGTCCTACCAAGCGAAGCGCTAGGTGTTGAGCAAGTCGGTCATATTAGAGGGCAAAGGTGAAAAATGGTGGTTTAGAGGCGAAAATTCACCTTATGATCGAAAATAGCGGGCGAACGATAAGAGCTACGAACACGGCGTAGAACAATCATAAGTACGTTACCACAAGACCTAACTTTGGCCAATATAGAGCGAGAAGATCGGAGGTACCCATCAGGGTGATATGGCTGGTTCAAAGTTGGACCAAAACGAGACTTGAGAAATGGGTTGAAACACGGTATCGCGAATAACTCAGGCTGTATGGAACGGATCGACAAGCTAAGATCAGTGTTGGAAAGGTCGAACCAAGCGCTAACTATAATCCCAAACAACCGAAGCGCTAAGTGTTGAGCAAAACTGAGTTATTAAGCGACAAAGTGGAAAAATAATACCAAAATTTCCAAAAATCACACAAGACCAAGAATACCGAGCAGGCGGTAAGAGATAGCGGGTTGACGTAGAATACTTATAAGTTTGCCTCTACGAGACCTAAAAGTCGTCCATAGACAGCGAGAAGATCGGACCACTCTGGAAGGGTGATACGAGTGGTCAAAAATTGGCAAAAATGAAACATGGCTAAAATGGATTTGACTTGTGCACCGTATAGCTCCGGCTGTATGGCATGGATTGTTAAGCTAGGATATGTTTTGGAAAGGTAACACCCAGCGCTAGATACGACTAGAAGAAAGCAAAGCGCTAACTAGCATGATTTGGAAGTTATTAAGTGTCAAAGTCGAAAAATGTTACCAAAATTGAAACTCGAGTACATTGGGCCAAAAAGTACAAGTTGTGAAATTTGGACTTACGAGTAAAATACCGAGCAGGCGGTAAGAGATAGAGACTTGGTGTAGAACAATTATATGTTGGGCATGTTATAACCTATATTTGGCCCGAACATAGTGACGAGATCGGTGGTACCCAAAAGGGTGGTACAGGTGTTAGATGGTTTTCCCAGAGCATAAGCTCCACATGATATGGAAAACGGGAAACATCATAACTTCGGCTGTATGGCATGGAATGGAACGAACAAGGTATCGATGGAAAGAGAAAAGGTAGCGCTAACTATAATTCCTACCAAGCAAAGCGCTAGCATGTGACCGTTCGGGTGTTATTGTGAGTCAAAGTCAGAAATTGTTACCACGAGAGGCGAAAATCCGACTAAGTCCATGAATACCGGGCTGGCGGTAAGAGATACGGCTTGGCCGTAGAACATTTATAAGTTGGCCAATACAAGACCTAAGTTTCGTCCATAGACGACAAGAAGATCGAAGATACGTGAAGGTGAGATATGGGCGTCCCAAAGTGGGCCTTTGAAAAAGTGACAAACTTCCCTTATAACAGCATACACCAAATATCTCTGGCTCTATGGCACCGAATAAGAAGTTGAGGTCAGCGATAGAAAGGTGATAGTCAGCGCTAAATATCATACGAACAGAGTGAAGCGCTAAAGGGAAAGGATCTTGGTGATATAAGGTGACAAAGTCGAGAAAAGTTGCCTCAAAATCATGAAAAATGTGAAAAAATGGCTAAGTCCCGGGTGCCTTAAGGGCAGGTTGATCGAATGTACCGAGCTGGCGGTACGAGATAGAGACTTGGTGTAGAACAATTATATGTTTGGCATGGCAAGACCTACATTTGGTCAATACAAAGTGAGAAGATCAAAGAAACCCGTAAGGGTGATATTGGTGTCCAAAGGTAAAAAGCACTAAGTCTTGGGAAACTTATATGAAGAAAAAGGACCCTGATGGGTCATATAGGATGGATCGAGAAATCGGCTAAGTCCCAAAATGGGGATGTCAGAACTACACTCAAATGTTACCACACCAAGCAAGGCAAACTTATATGAAGCAAAGGACCCTGATGGGTCATATGGTATTGGTCGAAAAATCGGCTAAGTCCCAAAATGGGGATGTCAGAACTACACTCATGTGTTACCACACCAAGCAAGGCAAACTTATATGAAGCAAAGGACCCTGATGGGTCATATGGTATTTTACGAAAAATCGGCTAAGTCCCAAAATGGTGATGTCAGAACTACACTAAAATGTTACCACACCAAGCAAGGCAAACTTATATGAAGGCAAGGACCCTGATGGGTCATATGGTATTTTACGAAAAATCGGCTAAGTCCCAAAATGGTGATGTCAGAACTACACTAAAATGTTACCACACCAAGCAAGGCAAACTTATATGAAGGCAAGGACCCTGATGGGTCATATGGTATGGATCGAAAAATCGGCTAAGTCCCAAAATGGGGATGTCTGAACTACACTCAAATGTTACCACATCAAGCAAGGCAAACTTATATGAAGGAAAGGACCCTGATGGGTCATATGGTATTTTACGAAAAATCGGCTAAGTCCCAAAATGGGGATGTCAGAACTACACTCATGTGTTACCACACCAAGCAAGGCAAACTTATATGAAGGCAAGGACCCTGATGGGTCATATGGTATTTTACGAAAAATCGGCTAAGTCCCAAAATGATGATGTCAGAACTACACTCAAATGTTACCACACCAAGCAAGGCAAACTTATATGAAGCAAAGGACCCTGATGGGTCATATGGTATTGATCGAAAAATCGGCTAAGTCCCAAAATGGGGATGTCAGAACTACACTCAAATGTTATCACACCAAGCAAGGCAAACTTATATGAAGGCAAGGACCCTGATGGGTCATATGGTATTTTACGAAAAATCGGCTAAGTCCCAAAATGGGGATGTCAGAACTACACTAAAAAGTTACCACACCAAGCAAGGCAAACTTATATGAAGCAAAGGACCCATATGGGTCATATGGTATTTTACGAAAAATCGGCTAAGTCCCAAAATGGGGATGTCAGAACTACACTAAAAAGTTACCACACCAAGCAAGGCAAACTTATATGAAGCAAAGGACCCATATGGGTCATATGGTATTTTACGAAAAATCGGCTAAGTCCCAAAATGATGATGTCAGAACTACACTCAAATGTTACCACACCAAGCAAGGCAAACTTATATGAAGCAAAGGACCCTGATGGGTCATATGGTATTTTACGAAAAATCGGCTAAGTCCCAAAATGGTGATGTCAGAACTACACTAAAATGTTACCACACCAAGCAAGGCAAACTTATATGAAGGCAAGGACCCTGATGGGTCATATGGTATTTTACGAAAAATCGGCTAAGTCCCAAAATGGTGATGTCAGAACTACACTAAAATGTTACCACACCAAGCAAGGCAAACTTATATGAAGGCAAGGACCCTGATGGGTCATATGGTATGGATCGAAAAATCGGCTAAGTCCCAAAATGGGGATGTCTGAACTACACTCAAATGTTACCACATCAAGCAAGGCAAACTTATATGAAGGAAAGGACCCTGATGGGTCATATGGTATTTTACGAAAAATCGGCTAAGTCCCAAAATGGGGATGTCAGAACTACACTCATGTGTTACCACACCAAGCAAGGCAAACTTATATGAAGGCAAGGACCCTGATGGGTCATATGGTATTTTACGAAAAATCGGCTAAGTCCCAAAATGATGATGTCAGAACTACACTCAAATGTTACCACACCAAGCAAGGCAAACTTATATGAAGCAAAGGACCCTGATGGGTCATATGGTATTGATCGAAAAATCGGCTAAGTCCCAAAATGGGGATGTCAGAACTACACTCAAATGTTACCACACCAAGCAAGGCAAACTTATATGAAGGCAAGGACCCTGATGGGTCATATGGTATTTTACGAAAAATCGGCTAAGTCCCAAAATGGGGATGTCAGAACTACACTCAAATGTTACCACACCAAGCAAGGCAAACTTATATGAAGCAAAGGACCCTGATGGGTCATATGGTATTGATTGAAAAATCGGCTAAGTCCCAAAATGGGGATGTCAGAACTACACTCAAATGTTACCACACCAAGCAAGGCAAACTTATATGAAGCAAAGGACCCATATGGGTCATATGGTATTTTACGAAAAATCGGCTAAGTCCCAAAATGATGATGTCAGAACTACACTCAAATGTTACCATACCAAGCAAGGCAAACTTATATGAAGGAAAGGACCCATATGGGTCATATGGTATTTTACGAAAAATCGGCTAAGTCCCAAAATGAGGATGTCAGAACTACACTAAAAAGTTACCACACCAAGCAAGGCAAAGTACCTAGGTGAACCCTAGGAAGAAACACGGACCAAGTCAGATGGCCTAAGTCAATAGAACAAGTGACCTAGGCAAAGTTGTATGGCGCTGAGGACCCTGAAAAATCTGGTTAGTGTAGTTTAGACAGGGTAGGTTTTTGGGTCGGCCGAACCCCCTTATTTTGGGTTTTGGCCTCATCAAGAAGCTACACCTAGGCAAACTGCCTAGGGTGAAAGTGCGAAGACCAATCGAATAGTAAGACAAGTTTTGACCGATCGCCCTAGGCAAGCTTGTATGAAGAAAGGGACCCTAAGGGTCATATGGAAATACATGAAAAATCGGCTAAGTCCCAAAATTGGGATGTCTGAACTACACTAAAAAGTTACCACATCAAGCAAGGCAAAGTACCTAGGTGAACCCTAGCAAGAAACACGGACCAAGTCAGATGGCCTAAGTCAAGAGAACAAGTGACCTAGGCAAAGTTGTATGACGGTGAGGACCCTGAAAAATCTGGTTAGTGTAGTTTAGACAGGGGAGGTTTTTGGGTCGGCTGAACCTCCTTATTTTGGGTTTTGACCTCCTCAAGAAGCTACACCTAGGCAAACTGCCTAGGGTGAAAGTGCGAAGACCAATCGAATAGTAAGACAAGTTTTGACCGATCGCCCTAGGCAAGCTTGTATGAAGAAAGGGACCCTAAGGGTCATATGGAAATACATGAAAAATCGGCTAAGTCCCAAAATTGGGATGTCTGAACTACACTAAAAAGTTACCACATCAAGCAAGGCAAAGTACCTAGGTGAACCCTAGGAAGAAACACGGACCAAGTCAGATGGCCTAAGTCAAGAGTGCAAGTGACCTAGGCAAAGTTGTATGACGGTGAGGACCCTGAAAAATCTGGTTAGTGTAGTTTAGACAGGGGAGGTTTTTGGGTCGGCTGAACCTCCTTATTTTGGGTTTTGACCTCCTCAAGAAGCTACTCCTAGGCAAACTGCCTAGGGTGAAAGTGCGAAGACCAATCGAATAGTAAGACAAGTTTTGACCGATCGCCCTAGGCAAGCTTGTATGAAGAAAGGGACCCTATGGGTCATATGGAAATACATGAAAAATCGGCTAAGTCCCAAAATTGGGATGTCTGAACTACACTAAAAAGTTACCACATCAAGCAAGGCAAAGTACCTAGGTGAACCCTAAGAAGAAACACGGACCAAGTCAGATGGCCTAAGTCAAGAGTACATGTGACCTAGGCAAAGTTGTATGGCGCTGAGGACCCTGAAAAATCGGGTTAGTGTAGTTCAGACAGGGGAGGTTTTTGGGTCGGCTGAACCTCCTTATTTTGGGTTTTGACCTCCTCAAGAAGCTACACCTAGGCAAACTGCCTAGGGTGAAAGTGCGAAGACCAATCGAATAGTAAGACAAGTTTTGACCGATCGCCCTAGGCAAGCTTGTATGAAGAAAGGGACCCTATGGGTCATATGGAAATACATGAAAAATCGGCTAAGTCCCAAAATTGGGATGTCTGAACTACACTAAAAAGTTACCACATCAAGCAAGGCAAAGTACCTAGGTGAACCCTAAGAAGAAACACGGACCAAGTCAGATGGCCTAAGTCAAGAGTACAAGTGACCTAGGCAAAGTTGTATGGCGCTGAGGACCCTGAAAAATCGGGTTAGTGTAGTTCAGACAGGGGAGGTTTTTGGGTCGGCTGAACCTCCTTATTTTGGGTTTTGACCTCCTCAAGAAGCTACACCTAGGCAAACTGCCTAGGGTGAAAGTGCGAAGACCAATCGAATAGTAAGACAAGTTTTGACCGATCGCCCTAGGCAAGCTTGTATGAAGAAAGGGACCCTATGGGTCATATGGAAAATCCATGAAAAATCGGCTAAGTCCCAAAATTGGGATGTCTGAACTACACTAAAAAGTTACCACATCAAGCAAGGCAAAGTACCTAGGTGAACCCTAAGAAGAAACACGGACCAAGTCAGATGGCCTAAGTCAAGAGTACATGTGACCTAGGCAAAGTTGTATGGCGCTGAGGACCCTGAAAAATCGGGTTAGTGTAGTTAAGACAGGGGAGGTTTCAGGGTCGGCTGGACCTCCTTATTTCGGGTTTTGGCCTCCTCAAGAAGACAGACCTAGGCGAATTGCCTAGGGTGAAACTGCGAAGACCAATCGAATAGTAAGACAAGTTTTGACCGATCGCCCTAGGCAAGCTTGTATGAAGAAAGGGACCCTTAGGGTCATATGGAAATTCATGAAAAATCGGCTAAGTCCCAAAATTGGGATGTCAGAACTACACTAAAAAGTTACCACATCAAGCAAGGCAAAGTACCTAGGTGAACCCTAGGAAGAAACACGGACCAAGTCAGATGGCCTAAGTCAAGAGTATAAGTGACCTAGGCAAAGTTGTATGGCGCTGAGGACCCTGAAAAATCGGGTTAGTGTAGTTAAGACAGGGGAGGTTTCAGGGTCGGCCAGACCTCCTTATTTCGGGTTTTGGCCTCCTCAAGAAGACAGACCTAGGCGAATTGCCTAGGGTGAAACTGCGAAGACCAATCGAATAGTAAGACAAGTTTTGACCGATCGCCCTAGGCAAGCTTGTATGAAGAAAGGGACCCTATGGGTCATATGGAAATTCATGAAAAATCGGCTAAGTCCCAAAATTGGGATGTCAGAACTACACTATAAAGTTACCACATTAGCAAGGCAGACTTGTATGAAGAACGGGACCCAGGTGAAAGTAGCAAATATCCCAAACCGAACATGAATATTATACACACAAGAGTACGAACATAAAGGAACACGGACCAAGCGTGCCGAGAGAATCGGTACTATAGAGCCCTCGTGGTTCTACACAAAGACTTTATGTTAGGGGTTCAAGCCCCATAGTACTCAAACGGTGACAGTAGCAAATATCCCAAACCGAACATGAATATTATACACACAAGAGTACGAACATAAAGGAACACGGACCAAGCGTGCCGAGAGAATCGGTACTATAGAGCCCTCGTGGTTCTACACAAAGACTTTATGTTAGGGGTTCAAGCCCCATAGTACTCAAACGGTGACAGTAGCAAATATCCAAAAACGAACTGGAATTTACATTCTGTTGGTCATGCGGTCGTCCAAAGGGGTCTAGTATCCTGGGATGACAAGCATCACGGGCACAGTCTCGTATCAAAACAGTCGAAGAGGCCCGCGAAAGCTTGCTTTCCATGGCTATGCGATGCACAAATTGAGTTTCTCCGTAGTTATACACAGCGCACAGGTGAAAGTAGCAAATATCCCAAATCGAACATGAATTTTATACACACAAGAGTACAAACATAAAGGAACACGGACCAAGCGTACCGAGAGAATCGGTACTAGAGCCCTTGTGGTTCTACATTGAGAGCCCTCGTGGTTCTACATAGATACTTTATGTTAGGGGTTCCAACCCCATAGTACTAGAACGGTGGAAGTAGCAAATAAACCGAACGTGGAATTTACTTTCTGATGGTCATGCGGTCGTCCAAAGGGGTCTAGTATCCTGGGATGACAAGCATCACGGGCACAGCTCGTATCAAAACAGTCGAAGAGGCCCGCGAAAGCTTGCTTTCCATGGCTATGCGATGCACAAATTGAGTTTACTCACCGTAGTATAAAACGAACGAACCGAACCTATCCGAGTAGGGATAATGGGCGCAGTAACATACTTCTGTGACCCAGCGAGAGTTGAACGAGGTGACATGAACTGTCAGTGGCTTATATCAGATGGGATACATACATGAGATTGCTTTCAAATCTACACTCGAAAACCTAACCAAGTAAAAGCGAACGTGGGGAGGATTCGAAACTGGTAACGAAATCTTAAGCTGGAAAGAGTCATCACTATGGATACATATTATGCGAAACCAATCAAGTGCTCATTACTGATCCAAAACCGAAGAGCACTAGTGAACACCTTAATCTCACCCTAGTTCACATCCAAGTGATCGACCACGTGTGTGAAGCAAAGACCAATCGAATTCCTCAATGGACCGAACACTATGAACAAATGGCCAAAAACGTTATAACTATCCAAACATACTACTATCTAGCGAAAGTCATCACGATGGAACCATACCATGATCTTTAACCTATAGCGCTCACCATATTCCTACCCAGAGTGCAAGTGAACAGATTGCCCACCCTTACCCAGTTCACAACCACGTGATCGACTAACATACCGAGGTTACCACAAGTCAAAGTTATACGTTTACAAGCGCAAGACCAATCGAAAACCCCGAAAGCAATCTCGACCCAAAATGTATTATCCGTGAGTGTAGTCGAGTCTCGTACTCGTCATCTGTAATCGTCGGATAGAATATCCAGTACACGGTTGTCTTTCCAAATGAAATCTACATACAGAACTCGCTCTTGGCAAATGGGTGGCAATGGCGCAATCAGGAGCGAGTTCCCGTCCGGGTGCCAAGTGATTGGCAAATGTCTGGGGGAAAGCAACCATATGTTGATTTGTCTGTTAGTGTACTGGGTGTTTGAGGTATGTAGTATCCACGCTTGGTTGGGTGTGTCAGAGGACCATGGATGCGTTCACAACCCCAATTGGGGTACATCGGGAATGATTTTGTGGAACCGATGTGCCCGGCACACACTAAGTTTTGTTGCAAGTTAATAGTGTGCCATGTCCGGGGGGGTTGTGATTAAACTCTGGTGAATTGCGTACTGTGGTGATTGGGGTATGAAAGCCCCGCAGTTGCAATGATCGGACGCGCCTAGCGTGTCCTTTAGTTGATGGTAGGGAAATGAAGGCCCTTGTCAGCTCACCTAAGTATTCATGGAAGTTTGGCATAAGGTCGCTGTGGTAGGGGTATGAAGGCCCCGTCAGCGCATGCACAATCGGGCGCACGAGCGCTTAGCGGAGTCGAATGCCGCTCAAGTGCCTGTCCGGTGCATCGGGTGTGTGTGATACGAGGGCAATGAGGTTCGCACGGGGGCTCGCCTCCCGTGTGCTACCGGACTTGACAACATATAGAACGTGGTGTTTGCTCCTCCGGGTGCAATGGGACAATGAACATTCGAACGCAAAGTCGGAATTCTGGTTGATCCTACCAGTAATATACGCTCGTCTCAAAGGTTAAGCCATGCATGTCTAAGTACAAACAGATTTAATGTGAAACCGCATAAGGCTCAGTATAACAGCTATAATTTACGAGATCATCAACCTAGTTACTTGGATAACTGTGGAAAATCTAGAGCTAATACATGCAACATGCCAGGACCCTCGCGGGAACTGGTGCACTTATTAGTCAAACCAATCGCGGGTTCTCCGTGTCATTGAGTTGAAGTCTGGATAATGATGCTGATCGTATGGTCTCGCACCGACGACAGATCTCGCAAATATCTGCCCTATCAACTATGGATGGTAGTATAGAGGACTACCATGGTTGCAACGGGTAACGGGGAATCAGGGTTCGATTCCGGAGAGGGAGCCTGAGAAATGGCTACCACATCCAAGGAAGGCAGCAGGCGCGTAAATTACCCAATCCCGGGACGGGGAGGTAGTGACGAGAAATAACAATATGAAACTCTTTAATGATGTTTCATAATTGGAATGAGTAGAGCATAAATCCTTCTACGAGGATCAAGTGGAGGGCAAGTCTGGTGCCAGCAGCCGCGGTAATTCCAGCTCCACTAGCGTATATTAAAATTGTTGCGGTTAAAACGTTCGAAGTTGATACTTGTCCAACACAGTCCGGCTCCGCCGACCCGGTCAACCCGTGGTCGGTGGGCCAAGTCGGAATCTGGTTGCGACTCAATGGTGTGGTAGGGCACCAAGTCTGTGTCATGGTGTGCCCTTCAACGGGTGCAAGTGTAACATAGAGCTCGACCGCTCACGTTTACCTTGAACAAATTAGAGTGCTTAAAGCAGGGTGCCCAAACGCCCTAGAATAATCTTGCATGGAATAATGGAATACGACCTTGGTCTAATCTTTCATTGGTTTGTACTCAGACCGGAGGTAATGATTAACAGAAGTAGTTGGGGACACTAGTATTACGGCGCGAGAGGTGAAATTCGTAGACCGTCGTAAGACTAACTAAAGCGAAGGCATTTGTCAAGGATGCTTTCTTTAATCAAGAACGAAAGTTAGAGGATCGAAGGCGATTAGATACCGCCCTAGTTCTAACCGTAAACGATGCCAACTAGCAATTGGGAGACGCTACAACCAGGTGCTCTCAGTAGCTTCCGGGAAACCAAAGTCAGGTTCCGGGGGAAGTATGGTTGCAAAGTTGAAACTTAAAGGAATTGACGGAAGGGCACCACAATGAAATGGAGCTTGGGCTCGCAGTCATTGCGGGGTCATTCCGGTCAAACGGTGTGACGGCGTGAACGCCTGGAATACTGGCCTCCTCGTGGCGCCACTGGACCCCCTGGAGACAGGGGTGACGAACAGAGATCCGGGTGGGAGGGGTACCCGACCTCCCGTGCACTATCAGGGTGAAACTCTTGAAGGTGTATTTCTATGTTTGCTCGGTGGCCCAACACTGTAGCACTCTTGATCATGACTGGACGGGGTATGGTAGTGCGCCGCAGACGGAACGGGCCTTGTAAGGTGTCTTTAATCCTGGTTTTAGATATCTAGCCCTCTGGTCTGTTTAGCCTCTCCGAGTGAGGGAGGTTAGGATGGACCCTATGTCAGCGGACAGGACCGCGAAGACGTAGGGAGTGTTACGGAAGGGATTCACTCTCCTGGAAGTTTCACGAAAAGTCGCAAAGGTCGAAGTCCAGATGTGCTCTGTCCTCTCCCAGGGCGCAGGACTGAAACCGATGCGCAGGCCGCGAGTGGTCGTCCGGATACGAAGGAGTTGGTGGTGCTTCTCCTGGGGTTGCTGGCGGGCGAGTAGGATGGTCCCGCCAACCATCGAAAGTCATGACCAGCAGCAGAACGGACGACGCTTGCGGCACAGGCGGGCACATTAGTGCAGGCGCGAAAGCGCACAGTAGGAAGGTGACGGAAAGGTCTATGGGGCGACTTGCCATACGTCGATAAGGGATGCACCGGTGAGCGTTGGCACCAAGGTGGTACCTATTCGACAATTGGCTCGTCAAACCGGAAACCGGCCTGTCAAGGGCCTGGCACAAGACCAGCCAGGCCAAAGGAAGCACCAGCGGGTGCAGAACGAGTGAATGCAGGACAGGCTATGGGGAGATTTGGGATTTGTCGGTAAGGGATCCATCGGTAAAGCTCGGCCGGTGATAACTATGCGATAATGATCAAGTCAATCCAGAAACCTGAACTGTCAAGGGCCTGGCACAACATCGGCCAGGCCAAGTGGAGGAGGGCAAGTCCGACAATGACGCGACAAAGGATTGGCTGACGTAGGGCGCCGAGGATACCCGGTCAAGGCAACCAAGTCTTCCATGACTAAGTCAAGTCAGACGTTGGACGACCCCAGGGTGAAGGGAACAAGACCGGATACTTAAGGTTTGTGATGCTTTGGGGAGGGATGCACCGGGGGTTACGCCTGATACCCGCCAATCGCGGTACCGAACCATCGCTGAACAACCTCTAGGACGCCGGTCGAGTTCAGGGCCTTGTACAATCCAAACAGGCCACAGGGGACGGCACGTAGACCGAGCAGGAGCTTGGTTTTGCGGGCCAGCATGAGTAACATCAAGAAGTGTCAGATATCGGAGACCCAGCACGTAGACGAGGCAGGAGCCTAGTTTTGCGGGCTGACGCATCCGCATGATATTTGAACCTTAGTGCAAGTCCCATTTACGGGATTTTAGGAGGTAGTGGTGTCATGTAAGTCAGCTGTCGGATCGATCTTCTGAGCCGCTTAAGTTGCATTGCGCCGAGTCCGTCTCCTTAGGCTTGGGAAATAGCCCCTGGTAGTCAGGGTAGTACCTGTTAGACCTTTGGCGACACGCGCTTTCACCCTTCAGGAGTTAGTTGCGTGCCACAGTGTCCGTAAAGTGTGATTTTATCCTAGGGACAGATGCCTCTTCCGTCATCGCTTCTACCGTGTAGGTGCACAGCGTGACGGAAGGTTAAAGGCTCAGAGGAGGGAGTAATGTTGGTCATGGTCCCTCGGGGCCAAGGCCAATGTGAACCCTCGTCCAAAAAAAAAAAAAAAAAAAAAATGAAATGGAGCTTGCGGTTCAATTTGACTCAACACGGGAAAACTTACCAGGTCCGAACTTATGGAGGTGAGACAGATTAATAGCTCTTTCTCAAATTTAAGGGTAGTGGTGCATGGCCGTTCTTAGTTCGTGGATTGATTTGTCTGGTTAATTCCGATAACGAACGTGACTCACATATGCTAACTAGAACGCAGTCAGCGTTAATGCGTCGATGCCGATTGGAACGGGTTAGGACCTTTCGGTGGAGTATGACCTGACACCTTCGCTGTTCGTGTGCGCAAGTGCACTTACGGTACGCTGCTTAGCAGGACAATTTGTGTTTAGCAAAATGAGATCGAGCGATAACAGGTCCGTGATGCCCTTAGATGTTCTGGGCTACACGCGTGCTACAATGTGGGTAGCAGCGTGTCTCCTATTCCGAGAGGAACGGGAAATCACTCAAATACTCACTTAGTAGGGATTATGGATTGCAATGGTCCATATGAACTCGGAACTTCTAGTAAGTGCTGGTCATCAGCCAGCGTTGAATACGTCCCTGCCCTTTGTACACACCGCCCGTCGCTACTACCGATGGATTATTTAGTGAGGTCTTTGGAGATGATCGTTCGCTGGATCCTCGTGAACCGCGTCTGCTTTATCGAAGTTGACCGAACTTGATGATTTAGAGGAAGTAAAAGTCGTAACAAGGTTTCCGTAGGTGAACCTGCGGAAGGATCATTAGTGGCCAAGTGATCCTTCCAGAAGTCCGAACCTGCGGGTTGAGACTTCGGCACAAGTTGCCATATGATAATTGACGAAACACTATAGAAGTCCGAACCTGCGGGTTGAGACTCAGGCACAAGTTGCCATATGAAAGTTGACGAAACACTAACAAGTCCGAACCTGCGGGTTGAGACTTAGGCACACGTTGCCTTATACATGACTTCGAACAAATACACAAGTCCGAACCTGCGGGTTGAGACTTAGGCACAAGTTGCCTTATACATGACTTCGAACAAATACACAAGTCCGAACCTGCGGGTTGAGACTTAGGCACAAGTTGCCATATGAAAGTTGACGAAACACTAACAAGTCCGAACCTGCGGGTTGAGACTTAGGCACACGTTGCCTTATACATGACTTCGAACAAATACACAAGTCCGAACCTGCGGGTTGAGACTTAGGCACAAGTTGCCTTATACATGACTTCGAACAAATACACAAGTCCGAACCTGCGGGTTGAGACTTAGGCACAAGTTGCCATATGAAAGTTGACGAAACACTAACAAGTCCGAACCTGCGGGTTGAGACTTAGGCACACGTTGCCTTATACATGACTTCGAACAAATACACAAGTCCGAACCTGCGGGTTGAGACTTAGGCACAAGTTGCCTTATACATACATTGGCCAAATAAACAGAAGTCCGAACCTGCGGGTTGAGACTTAGGCACAAGTTGCCATATTATATTCGATCAAACACTAAGTAGTCCGAACCTGCGGGTTGAGACTCAAGACCGTAACAAGATGTCACTATACAAGTCCGAACCTAAGGGTTGAGACTTAATGCGATCTAGATACCAAGTTGACATCCAATACCTGTTGAGCAAAACCAAAGATTCCCTGTTCTCGAATGATTACACTATATAACAGGGAATCTTGAAGAAATCAAGCAAGCGTGAAACAAAGTCATCACTTGGGCATGCTCGATAGCCAACCACATGACCTTAACCTAAGAGAGCATGCAAACCACATGATACCTATAAACGATTAACCCGCCCTAGTTCAATCGTTCACCAAGTGATGACTTCAGTATGGCTAAGAGAAAAACTTTTAAATGGGAAAAACTCTAAGTCCGAACCTCCGGGTTGAGACTTCCGCGTCGGAGGTGGGCGCACCTCCTATCCGAAAGATGATGAATCAGGGGTGTTCGGTCAGCAATGGTCGGATACCCCGTCGTAGTCCAACTATGACAATCAAAGTCAAGACCTCCGGGTTGAGACTTTCCGCGAGTACAAGCATAAAGGAACACGGACCAAGCCGTACCGAGAGAATCGGTACTAGAGCCCTCGTGGTTCTACATTGAGAGAGCCCTCGTGGTTCTCATTAGGGGCTTTATGCAAGTCGTACTCAATAGTGTGGTGTGAAGTATAAAGTATAGTCTTCGCCTGGTCCACGCTGCTTCGGCGGTCCTGGGTAAGATAGTTCATTCTAGCTTGCCCTATAGTGGAATGAGGACACTTAATGCTTCGTCTTTTAGCGGCGGCTAGACTCCTCCTCACGGGGAACGAGTTGACGCACACAGCGGCGGCTTACGCACTATGGCAATCATGGATGCCTGAAGATTCCGTGAAGTTCTCCCCTGGTCCACGCTGCCTCGGCAGTCCTGGGTAAAATGGAATATTTCCAGCTTGCCCTATAGTGGAAGAGGACTATCCAACAATACAAAGTCAAGACCTCCGGGTTGAGACTTTCCGCGTCGGTGGTGTCGCGCACCGCCTATCCGAAAGATGGTGTAACAGGGGTGTTCGATCAGCAATGGTCGGATGCCCCGTCATAGTCCAACTATGACAACCAAAGTCAAGACCTCCGGGTTGAGACTTTCCGCGTCCGGAGGTACGCGTACCGCCTACCCGAAAGATGGTGTGCTTCTGGGGTATTCGATGAGTCGGATACCCCGTCGTAGTCCAACTATGACAATCAAAGTCAAGACCTCCGGGTTGAGACTTCCGCGTCCGGAGGTACGCGTACCGCCTACCCGAAAGATGGTGAATCAGGGGTGTTCGATCAGCAATGGTCGGATGCCCCGTCGTAGTCCAACTATGACAATCAAAGTCAAGACCTCCGGGTTGAGACTTTCTAAGAGTACAAGCATAAAGGAACACGGACCAAGCCGTACCGAGAGAATCGGTACTAGAGCCCTCGTGGTTCTACATTGAGAGAGCCCTCGTTTTTCTCATTAGGGGCTTTATGCAAGTCGTACTCAATACTGTGGTGTGAAGTATAAAGTATAGAGTCCTCCACTGGTCCACGCTGCTCCGGCGGTCCTGGGTAAGATAGTTCATTCTAGCTTGCCCTATGTGGAAGAGGACTCAATACCCTACCTGTTGAGCTTGAAACAAAGTCATCACTTGGGCATGCTCATATTGCCATACACAATTACATTATATTCGAATGAGCATGCAAGCGACCCTATATAGACCGAACCAAAACGATAGATACCGCCGTAGTTCACCCCCACCAAGTGATGACTTCAGTATGGCTAGTGTGTGAAGTATAAAGTATAGTCCTCCCCTGGTCCACACTGCTTCGGCGGTCCTGGGTAAGATAGTTAGTTCTAGCTTGCCCTATGGTGGAAGAGGACACCATACTTAATACTGTGGTGTAATGAACAAAGTATAGTCCTCCACTGGTCCACGCTGCTTTGCAGTCCTGGGTAAGATAGTTAATTCTAGCTTGCCCTATGTGGAAGAGGGCATACAAGACAAAGTATAGTTCTCCCCTGGTCCACGCTGCTTCGGCGGTCCTGGGTAAGATAGTTAATTCTAGCTTGCCCTATGTGGAAGAGAGCATACATGAACCAAGAACGAAGGTTATGATCGAGGAATGATTCGACAACTAACCGATGGTATGAAATGTGAAGAATTCAAGCAAGCACACAATCAAGTCATCACTTGGGCATGCTCGATAGCCAACCTCATGACATTAACCTAGTAGAGCATGCGAAAACCAATATATATGTAAACGATGCCCCTCCCTAGTTCAGCGCTTCAACCAAGTGATGACTTCAGAATGGCTAAATCAAATCGGTTCAAAACATACCATCGGTACCCTATTGAAACACACAAGTCGATATCAAACCTCATGATTGTGTAGTCCTCCACTGGTCCACGCCGCTTCGGCGGTCCTGGGTAAGATAGTTCATTCTAGCTTGCCCTATGTGGAAGAGGGCACATTACTCAATACTGTGGTGTTATGAACAAAGTATAGTCCTCCACTGGTCCACGCTGCTCCGGCGGTCCTGGGTAAGATAGTTCATTCTAGCTTGCCCTATGTGGAAGAGGGCATACAAGACAAAGTATAGTTCTCCCCTGGTCCACGCTGCTTCGGCGGTCCTGGGTAAGATAGTTAATTCTAGCTTGCCCTATGTGGAAGAGAGCATACATGAACCAAGAACGAAGGTTATGATCGAGGAATGATTCGACAACTAACCGATGGTATGAAATGTGAAGAATTCAAGCAAGCACAAAATCAAGTCATCACTTGGGCATGCTCGATAGCCAACCCTATGACATTAACCTAGTAGAGCATGCAAAAACCAATATATATGTAAACGATGCCCCTCCCTAGTTCAGCGCTTCAACCAAGTGATGACTTCAGAATGGCTAAATCAAATCGGTTCAAAACATACCATCGGTACCCTATTGAAACACACAAGTCGATATCAAACCTCATGATTGAGTAGTCCTCCACTGGTCCACGCCGCTTCGGCCGTCCTGGGTAAAATGGAACATTCCAGCTTGCCCTATGTGGAAGAGGGCACATTACTCAATACTGTGGTGTGAAGTATAAAGTTCAGTTCTCCCCTGGTCCACGCTGCTTCGGCGGTCCTGGGTAAGATAGTTCATTCTAGCTTGCCCTATGTGGAAGAGGACACTTAATACTTCGTCTCTAAGCGGCGGCTTGACTCCTCCCTACGGGGAACGGGTTTACGCGCACAGCGGCGGCTTACGCACTATGGCAGTCATGGATGCCTTACGTTTCTATGAAAAGTGTGTTCCTCCCCTGGTCCACGCTGCTTCGGCAGTCCTGGGTAAGATAGTTAGTTCTAGCTTGCCCTATGTGGAAGAGGACACGTAGACTTACTGTGGTGTGAAGTATAAAGTTCAGTTCTCCCCTGGTCCACGCCGCTTCGGCCGTCCTGGGTAAAATGGATTCATCCAGCTTGCCCTATGTGGAATGAGGACACTTTATGCTTCGTCTCTAAGCGGCGGCTTGCTCCTCCCTACGGGGAACGGGTATACGCGCACAGCGGCGGCTTACGTTATGGCAGTCATGGATGCCTTACGTTTCCATGAAAAGTGTGTTCCTCCCCTGGTCCACGCTGCTTCGGCAGTCCTGGGTAAGATAGTTAGTTCTAGCTTGCCCTATGTGGAAGAGGACACGTAGACTTACTGTGGTGTGAAGTATAAGGTTCAGTTCTCCCCTGGTCCACGCCGCTTCGGCCGTCCTGGGTAAAATGGATTCATCCAGCTTGCCCTATGTGGAATGAGGACACTTTATGCTTCGTCTCTAAGCGGCGGCTTGCTCCTCCCTACGGGGAACGGGTATACGCGCACAGCGGCGGCTTACGCAAGTTAGTCACCCTCGGCAGTGGATCACTCGGCTCATGGATCGATGAAGACCGCAGCTAACTGCGCGTCATAATGTGAACTGCAGGACACATGAACATTGATAAGTTGAACGCATATTGCACGTCGTGGGAACCTACCATGATGTACAGATGACTGAGCGCTTATATTTGAGAAATGTATCGCATACATTTAACTACGCCGTGACACCCGTCACGAGACGTGCACCATGATGTTAACTAGGGTCGCGACGACCCGCTAGCATTAAAGAACCCGTGGTTTACAATATACTGGCATTGGAATTCGAAGTATTTAGAGCGTCCGTGTTCCCGCGTGAGGCGGAAGTACGAGGAGAAGGCGTGCTTGTGGTGTCTGTGGTGGTGTTTACTGATGTCTAGCTTCAGCTTATTTATTTATTTAAATAGAAGCGAAGATGTCAAAGTAGCGTCGAAGCAGCAGCGGTAGCACAAATGATTCAAGTATGGAAGTTGACCAAAGGAACACAAACAAACTAGCGTATGGGCAATGGAAGGTATCAGTGAGTTAAACCACACGCGGGCTAACAGCCCGTTAACCGAGTCCAACGGTACATATTGGACATTGAAACAAAGTAGTCGCAAGCCAGATGTGACGATAACAACCG
>NW_026689730.1:230000-255000 GCF_943734765.1 Anopheles ziemanni | reverse complement strand
CCTGTTGTCCGAGGCCACTTGCATGGTAGCAAGCGTTGTGATACAATGGCCCTACCGGGCAAACACTTTGGGTTCGCAAGGACTTGGAGTGCCGGGACGGGTTGGCGGATCCAACACTCTGGGTACCTCCGGGTACTTGGGGTTGGTTGAGGACTTGGTGAACAAACACTTGATATACACTCTTCGGATGTACTTCGGGTATCGCCTGTTGTCCGAGACCACTTGCATGGTTAGCAAGCGTTGTGGTCTAATGGCCCTACCGGGCAAACACTTTGGGTTCGCGTGGACTTAGAGTGCTGGTAGTGGTTGGCGGACCCAACACTCTGGGTACCTCCGGGTACTTGGGGTTGGTTGAGGACTTGGTGAACAAACACTTGTTGTACACTCTCCGGATGTACTTCGGGTGTCACCTGTTGTCTGAAACCACTTGCATGGTTAGCAAGCGTTGTGGTCTAATGGCCCTACCGGGCAAACACTTTGGGTTCGCGAGGACTTGGAGTGCTGGTAGTGGTTGGCGGACCCAACACTCTGGGTACCTCCGGGTACTTGGGGTTGGTTGAGAACTTGGTGAAGATACCCCTGTCACCTTGTTCGAGGCCACTTGCATGGTCGCAAGCGTTGTGATACAATGGTCCTACCGGGCAAACACTTTGGGTTCGCAAGGACTTGGAGTGCCGGGACGGGTTGGCGGATCCAACACTCTGGGTACCTCCGGGTACTTGGGGTTGGTTGAGGACTTGGTGAGCAAACACTTGATATACGTTCTTCGGATGTACTTCGGGTGTCACCTGTTGTCCGAGACCACTTGCATGGTCAACGGTTGAGGTGGTGATGGCGGGTCGGTGCTGTAGGGTGCCGGCCTGTTGGCTGCCTTGGCCGGGTTGGTTGGTTAACACTTGATTGAGCTTGCACCCGAGGGTAATGGCACTTGAAGGTGGGTACCGGCTGGCTGACCTGGTGTGATGGTTGGTTGGTGAACACTTGGCGGTACTTGCACTTGGCTGTGCTTGGACTTGAAGGTGGGATCCGGCTGGCCTAGGCCATTGGTGGTTGGTTGGTGGGTTAGCCCTTAGCTGGGCTGGCTGGCTGGCTGGCCATCGGTGGTGTGGTGTGGTGTGGTGTGTGGAGTCGAGCATCGCGCGCCGTTGCCTTCTTCGGAGTGTTGTAGGTACGCAAGTGCTTGCAATGCAAAGAGGTTGGTGATGGAGTGACATTGCCTTCACCATGGAGTTGCGGGTACTTAGGTACTTGCAAGGAGATGGTGGTATGGTGGTGTTGCGTGTGTGGTGTTCGATTAGAAAGATATAATTTCTAAGTCCGGATTAGTGCTGTCAGTGGGGCCGCCGCTAACAGGTCCTGCACGGCCACCGTGGGGCTTGACTTGGCGCTATTCCGGACTTGGGGCGATCACGATGTCCCCGTGCGGGACTTAGAAGATGGAAGAACACAAGTACCCTTATCCCATGACTTGTGAGCGATTGGCATACGTTACCACATGAAGAGAAAAATTGGCTAAGTCCCGGATCCATATTATATGAAGAGAAAAATCGGCTAAGTCCCGGATCCATATTATATGAAGAGAAAAATTGGCTAAGTCCCGGATCCATATTATATGAAGAGAAATATCGGCTAAGTCCAGGATCCATATATAATAACCTAATAATCGGCTAAGTCCCGGATCCATATTATATGAAGAGAAAAATCGGCTAAGTCCAGGATCCATATATAATAACCTAATAATCGGCTAAGTCCAGGATCCATATATAATAACCTAATAACAGGCTAAGTCCAGGATCCATATTATATGAAGAGAAAAATCGGCTAAGTCCGAGATTGAGTCTGTCAGACATACACTTTCAAGATACCACACAAGCAAGCAAGATGGCCTAGTGATGGAACCATATAATATGAAGAGAAAAATCGGCTAAGTCCGAGATTGGGTCTGTCGGAAATACACTATCAAGTTACCACACAAGCAAGCAAGATGGCCTAATGATGGATCCATATGATATGAAGAGAAAAATCGGCTAAGTCCAGGATCCATATAATATGAAGAGAAAAATCGGCTAAGTCCCAGATTGGGTCTGTCAGAAATACACTTCCAAGTTACCACACAAGCAAGCAAGATGGCCTAGTGATGGATCCATATGATATGAAGAGAAAAATCGGCTAAGTCCAGGATCCATATAATATGAAGAGAAAAATCGGCTAAGTCCCAGATTGGGTCTGTCAGAAATACACTTCCAAGTTACCACACAAGCAAGCAAGATGGCCTAGTGATGGATCCATATGATATGAAGAGAAAAATCGGCTAAGTCCCAGATTGGGTCTGTCAGAAATACACTTCCAAGTTACCACACAAGCAAGCAAGATGGCCTAGTGATGGATCCATATGATATGAAGAGAAAAATCGGCTAAGTCCAGGATCCATATAATATGAAGAGAAAAATCGGCTAAGTCCCAGATTGGGTCTGTCAGAAATACACTTCCAAGTTACCACACAAGCAAGCAAGATGGCCTAGTGATGGATCCATATGATATGAAGAGAAAAATCGGCTAAGTCCCAGATTGGGTCTGTCAGACATACACTATCAAGTTACCACACAAGCAAGCAAGATGGCCTAGTGATGGATCCATATGATATGAAGAGAAAAATCGGCTAAGTCCCAGATTGGGTCTGTCAGAAATACACTTCCAAGTTACCACATGAGCAAGCAAGATGGCCTAGTGATGGATCCATATAATATGAAGAGAAAAATCGGCTAAGTCCGAGATTGGTTCTGTCGGAAATACACTATCAAGTTACCACATGAGCAAGCAAGTTACCACATGAAGAGAAAGCCGGCAAAGTCTGGGAATGTTACCACATGAACTGGAAAATGGGCAAAAACCTACCTTCACAGGGAACGTGAATAAGTAAGGCTGTAGACATCGGATCGACAAGCCAAAGACTGATATGGAAAGGAAATGAGTAGTACTAGCTTTCCTGAGAGTTGCAGAGCTTAGACTGCATATGAACGAAAGTTATTAAGCGTCAAAGTCAGAGAAGTTACCCAAAGGAACACAAGTTCCAACTTAGAGCATGTATACCGCCTAGACGGTAAGAGGTACGGCCAGGCTGAGGAATAAGGAAATGTTGGCCAACATGTTCCCTAACTATCCCCCGAAGACCGCAAAGCAATCCAACATCAACCAAGAAAGTTATAGCCCGATCAAGGAAACACCTACTTTGCACCGATATTGCACCAAATACATGTACCAAGCACCTTCGGTTGCATACCTGCAGGGGTTTACCATAGTAGGCCATGGAAGACCGATATACCGAACATAATCACTTTCTATCTCCTCGGGTGTTTGAGATAGCGCTTTGCGGTACAAGAACGAAAGTTAGACTTTATCTTGGTGCATCTTTTTGCCCAAGATCACAAGACCCTATCTACCAAGGCAAGAAAGTTGTGTGGGGACAAAATGTCCAAAAGTGCCCAAAGTGGCACACTTGAACCATATATTCGAGAAAAACACAAGTGTGGGCCCGAGCTAGCAAGTTGAAATGTTCTGACCGTCAGTAGCCCTAGTTGAGGTGCACTTATCATTATATGAGGCCAACGTGCCAGCTAGTCTCTAAAGGGGCGATATGGGTGTTCCAAGGTTTGTACCCAATTGAGGAAAAAACAGGGTAAGGTACGGTGTACCGCGAATAACTCGGGCTATAGATGTCCGATCGATGAGTTTGGCATATGTATGGAAAGGTCTCGACGAGACCTAACTACCCTGAAAGTATGAAGGCAAAGACTTGAATGACCGGGAAGTTATTAAGTGCACAAGTGGTAAAGTTGCACCAAAGTCCATGTTACCCGAAGTGGTACATGAACACCCAATATTCGACCAAAACACAAGTTTAGAGACGAGCTAGCGAGCTACATTGTTCAGACCGTCAGTAGCCCGCATCAAGACACGCATTTCATTATATTGAGCCTAGCCGCTAGCTCGACTCGAAGTCGGTCATATGGTTGGTTGATGGTTTGGACCGACCACGTGGTGTACCAAGGTGATGTACCTTTCATGAATTAAAACTCTAACTGTATGGCACTGAGCGACAAGCTAAGGTGTGATTTGGAATAGTCTTGAGTGGGACTATTTAGGAAAAATGCGAACAAAAAATCACAAAGTCCTTGGGCGAAGCTATTAGCGAAACATAGAGCAAATTGGTACCAAAAACTATGGAAATGGGACTTGAGTCAAAAATAACCGCAAGTTGGAGAAGAGATAGCAAGCTTGCGTAGAACAATTATATTTGGTGCATGGTATCACCAACAAAAAAGTATATGGGGCCAAGGTGCTGGCTGGCCTCCAAAGTGGAGATATGGGCGATCCAAAGTTTGTACCCAAGTACGAACAAGTATGGAAAAAACAGGGTAAGGTACCAAGTACCATTAATAACTTCGGCTGTAGATGGCCGAGCGAGGCAAACGGCTCACCGTTGGAAAGGTCTTGGGGAGACCTATCTACCCTGAAAGTTTCATGAGGCTGAGTTGAAAGACCACGGAGATATTAGGTGATGATGGTCCAATTCGGGGACCAAGTCGCAGGAAATGGCGCTTGACCAAAATCACCCTTGGAAGGTGAATACCGGCTTACCGGTAAGAGATAGCGACTTGGCGTAGAATATTCATAAGTTGGGCGTGTAGAGACGCAACTTTTATTATATGGGGCCAACCCGGTCAGGGTGCTCCAAGTCGGTCGTTTGGTTGGTTTATGGTTTGGGCCGACCACGTGGTGTGCCAAGTTGAGGTACCTTTCATGAATTATAACTTGGTCAGTTTGCCACCGAGCGACAAGCTGCGGTGTGTTTTGGAATGGTCTTGAGTGGGACTATCAAGGAAAAATACCAATCGAAAATCAGCTTGTCCATGGCCGAAGCTATTAGTGAAACATATAGCAAAATGGGTCCAAAAACGAATGAAATGGGAATTGGACCAATAATAACGGCAAGTTGGAGAAGAGATAGCAAGTTGGCGTAGAACAATTATATTTGGTGCATGGCATGACCAACAAAAAAGTATATGGGGCCAAGGTGCTAGCTGGCCTCCAAAGTGGAGATATGGGCGATCCAAAGTTTGTACCCAAGTACGAACAAGTATGGAAAAAACAGGGTAAGGTACCAAGTACCATTAATAACTTCGGCTGTAGATGGCCGAGCGAGGCAAACGGCACACCGTTGGAAAGGTCTTGGGGAGACCTATCTACCCTTAAAGTTTTATGAGGCTGAGTTGAAAGACCACGGAGATATTAGGTGATGATGGTCCAATTCGGGGACCAAGTCGCAGGAAATGGCACTTGACCAAAATCACCCTTGGAAGGTGAATACCGGCTTACCGGTAAGAGATAGCGACTTGGCGTAGAATATTCATAAGTTGGGCGTGTAGAGACGCAACTTTCATTATATGGGGGCAACCCGGTCAGGGTGCTCCAAGTCGGTCGTTTGGTCGGTATATGGTTTGGGCCGACCACATGGTGTACCATGGTGAGGTACCTTTCATGAATTATAACTCGGTCAGTTTGCCACCGAGCGACAAGTTGCGGTGTGTTTTGGAATGGTCTTGAGTGGGACTATCAAGGAAAAATACAAGTAGAAAATCAGCTTGTCCATGGCCGAAACTATTAGTGAAACATATAGCAAAATGGGTATAAAAACGAATTAAATGGGACTTGGACCAAGAATAACGGCAAGTTGGAGAAGAGATAGCAAGTTGGCGTAGAACAATTATATTTGGTGCATGGTATGACTAACAAAAAAGTATACGGGGCCAAGGTGCTGGCTGGCCTCCAAAGTGGAGATATGGGCGATACAAAGTTTGTACCCAAGTACGAACAAGTATGGAAAAAACAGGGTAAGGTACCAAGTACCATTATTAACTTCGGCTGTAGATGGCCGAGCAAGACAAACGGCATACCGTTGGAAAGGTCTTGGGGAGACCTATCTACCCTGAAAGTTTCATGAGGCTGAGTTGAAAGACCACGGAGATATTAGGTGATGATGGTCCAATTCGGGGACCAAGTCGCAGGAAATGGCACTTGACCAAAATCCCCCTTGGAAGGTGAATACCGGCTTACCGGTAAGAGATAGCGACTTGGCGTAGAATATTCATAAGTTGGGCGTGTAGAGACGCAACTTTCATTATATGGGGCCAACCCGGTCAGGGTGCTCCAAGTCGGTCGTTTGGTCGGTTTATGGTTTGGGCCGACCACGTGGTGTACCAAGTTGAGGTACCTTTCATGAATTATAACTCGGTCAGTTTGCCACCGAGCGACAAGCTGCGGTGTGTTTTGGAATGGTCTTGAGTGGGACTATCAAGGAAAAATACAAATAGAAAATCAGCTTGTCCATGGCCGAAGCTATTAGTGAAACATATAGCAAAATGGGTCCAAAAACGAATGAAATGGGACTTGGACCAAGAATAACGGCAAGTTGGAGAAGAGATAGCAAGTTGGCGTAGAACAATTATATTTGGTGCATGGTATGACCAACAAAAAAGTATATGAGGCCAAGGTGCTGGCTGGCCTCCAAAGTGGAGATATGGGCGATCCAAAGTTTGTACCCAAGTATGGCAAAAACTGGTAGAGGTACCTTTCATGAATTACTGCTCAGGCTGTATGGCACTTAGCGGGACGCTTGGCTCTGGTATGGAATAGTCTTGAGTGGGACTATCAAGGAAAAATACGAACAAAAAATCACCATGTCCACGGACGAAGGTATTAGCGAAACTTAGAGCGAAATTGCGACCAAGTCGCTGGAAATGGCCCTTGGACCAAGTATACCGTCAAGGCGGTACGAGATAGCGAGTTGACGTGGAATATTTATAAGTTTGCCTCCACGAGACGAAAGTTTAGTTATATGGGGCCAACCCGCTCAGGGTTGTCCAAGTCGGTCATATGGCTGATCGAAATTTTCGACCAAGTACTGAGAAAACAGGGTAAGGTACCGTGTACCTCGAATAACTTTGGCTGTAGATGTCCGAGCGAGGCAAACGGCATAGCGTTGGAAAGGTCTTGAGGTGTTCTAGGCACCCTGAAAGTTTGAAAAGGCTATCTGGAAAACTCGTGGAGATATTAGAGAAACATTGGGCCCAAAAGATACCAAGTCGCAGGAAATGGGCCCTCCAAGAACACCCTAAAATCCCAATTACGGCTAAGTTGCAGGCCAGCTAGCGAAGTGAAATGTTCTAGGCATAACTAGAACACGTTAATGCGCAACTTTTTGAATCAGAACTTTTTTCGATATCTGGCCCCCAAAGGGGGGATATGGGCGATCAAAGGATTTTTCCAAGTTTCGGTACTTTTTACGGTATCGCTCATAGCTCCGGCTGTATGCAAGCAAATGACAATCTAAGACATGATTTGGAAAGGTATTGAGCAGTACTAACTTACGTTAGAACACAGCGAAGCGCTATCGGTTCATGGCAAGGCCGATATAAGCAGTCAAAGATGAAAAATGTTGACAAAATGAACAAAAATTACCTTGGTACGCGAATAGCGGCCAGGGATGAAGAGGTACGAAGGTGGTGTAGAAGAATTATAATTAGGACTTGGTACGCTCTAAAAGTTTGCCGAAGACCGCAAAGCGCTCAGACCCATAGAAAGTGGCCATTTGGGCCGAACAGTGCGTGCAAAGAGGTGAAAATGCAAAAATTGCACTTTGGGGGGCGATTTGCGGGGGGAAGGAGGGGTCGGAGGGCAAAATGTCCCTTGACCAAAAAGTCTTATCTCGTCGAGATCTACAACATTGCCGAAGACCGCAAAGCGCTAGCTCGCAATCGAAAAATCGAGAATTTGAAAATTTTCTAAGTCTTGGGCTCCCTAAGGAAAAGTTTCAAAAATCACGTTTGTCCCCAATTTTGAAGGGGAAGGAGTCGGTTCCGGGGCATGGTGTCTTCGGCAAAAAGTCTTATCTTTTTGCGTACTTTCGACTAGTTCAATAAAAATTTTTGACCCAAAATTTGTTCGGCGGACCCCTAGGTCGAAAAACCCGAAAAAAGTCGAAAAAAGTCGAAAATGTCGAAAAATGAGAAAACCTCATATTCGGACTCTACACGAGCCCCAGATATTGAAAAGTGAAATCCGCGGTCGATTTGGAACAAAAAATTGACCTAGGCAAAGTTGTATGGAGGTAGGGACCCCTGAGAAAAAAGTTTGGTCCCGAGGCTCCTTGGACCACCAAGTCCCTAGGTCGGACCAAAATCGGAAAAAATCCGACCAAAGTCGAAAGTGTCGAAAATTTTAAAAAACCCCTTTTGGGGCCCTATGGCCTCCCTAGATAATGAAAAGTGAGGTCCGCGGCCGATCCGGAAGAAAAACTTGACCTAGGCAAACTTGTATGACGGTGGGGACCCAAAAAAATTTCGATGAGTGTAGTTTAGACAGGCCGGAAAATGTATCGGTGGTCCGTATCAAGGGACGTCTTTTAGTTCCATGGGGTGGTGGTCGTCGAACAAAGTCGCCTAGGTCGACCACCAGAAAGACCAGTCGTGTTGTAATGGATGTTTTGACCACTTTACTAGGGAAACCTAGTAGGTCGAAGCAAATTTGGGGTTCGAGATGAGTTGGTGAAAGTTGGTCCAACCTAGGTGTGCTTGGTGGAGGTTGACCATGAAAGTAGAGCATGATAGGAATGACCATAACTTTGGTTCTAGATGTCGGATCGGTACACTTGAGGCAGTTTTGGAAAGGTGAAGGCCTGCTCTAGCTATGTTTCCTACCAAGCTGAGCGCCTACTAGTGACCCGGAGGAGGTATTAAGGGTCAAAGGCAAAAAGGGGTACCCTAAAGTGCATGTGACCAAGAAAATGGGAAAAACGGTATCGCCTATAGCTCAGGCTGTATGGCTCGGATCGGAAAGCTTGGATATGCGTTGGAAAGGTCTTGACGAGCGCTAGCTATGTGTCCTACCAAGCGAAGCGCTAGGTGTTGAGCAAGTCGGTCATATTAGAGGGCAAAGGTGAAAAATGGTGGTTTAGAGGCGAAAATTCACCTTATGATCGAAAATAGCGGGCGAACGATAAGAGCTACGAACACGGCGTAGAACAATCATAAGTACGTTACCACAAGACCTAACTTTGGCCAATATAGAGCGAGAAGATCGGAGGTACCCATCAGGGTGATATGGCTGGTTCAAAGTTGGACCAAAACGAGACTTGAGAAATGGGTTGAAACACGGTATCGCGAATAACTCAGGCTGTATGGAACGGATCGACAAGCTAAGATCAGTGTTGGAAAGGTCGAACCGAGCGCTAACTATAATCCCAAACAACCGAAGCGCTAAGTGTTGAGCAAAACTGAGTTATTAAGCGACAAAGTGGAAAAATAATACCAAAATTTCCAAAAATCACACAAGACCAAGAATACCGAGCAGGCGGTAAGAGATAGCGGGTTGACGTAGAATACTTATAAGTTTGCCTCTACGAGACCTAAAAGTCGTCCATAGACAGCGAGAAGATCGGACCACTCTGGAAGGGTGATACGAGTGGTCAAAAATTGGCAAAAATGAAACATGGCTAAAATGGATTTGACTTGTGCACCGTATAGCTCCGGCTGTATGGCATGGATTGTTAAGCTAGGATATGTTTTGGAAAGGTAACACCCAGCGCTAGATACGACTAGAAGAAAGCAAAGCGCTAACTAGCATGATTTGGAAGTTATTAAGTGTCAAAGTCGAAAAATGTTACCAAAATTGAAACTCGAGTACATTGGGCCAAAAAGTACAAGTTGTGAAATTTGGACTTACGAGTAAAATACCGAGCAGGCGGTAAGAGATAGAGACTTGGTGTAGAACAATTATATGTTGGGCATGTTATAACCTATATTTGGCCCGAACATAGTGACGAGATCGGTGGTACCCAAAAGGGTGGTACAGGTGTTAGATGGTTTTCCCAGAGCATAAGCTCCACATGATATGGAAAACGGGAAACATCATAACTTCGGCTGTATGGCATGGAATGGAACGAACAAGGTATCGATGGAAAGAGAAAAGGAAGCGCTAACTATAATTCTTGCCAAGCAAAGCGCTAGCATGTGACCGTTTGGGTGTTATTGTGAGTCAAAGTCTGAAATTGTTACCACGAGAGGCGAAAATCCAACTAAGTCCATGAATACCGGGCTGGCGGTAAGAGATACGGCTTGGCCGTAGAACATTTATAAGTTGGCCAAGACAAGGCCTAAGTTTCGTCCATAGACGACAAGAAGATCGAAGATACCTGAAGGTGAGATATGGGCGTCCCAAAGTGGGCCTTTGAAAAAGTGACAAACTTCCCTTATAACAGCATACACCAAATATCTCTGGCTCTATGGCACCGAATAAGAAGTTGAGCTCAGCGACAGAAAGGTGATAGTCAGCGCTAAATATCATACGAACAGAGTGAAGCGCTAAAGGGAAAGGATCTTGGTGATATAAGGTGACAAAGTCGAGAAAAGTTGCCTCAAAATCATGAAAAATGTGAAAAAATGGCTAAGTCCCGGGTGCCTTAAGGGCAGGTTAATCGAATGTACCGAGCTGGCGGTACGAGATAGAGACTTGGTGTAGAACAATTATATGTTTGGCATGGCAAGACCTACATTCGGCCAATACAAAGTGAGAAGATCAAAGATACCCGCAAGGGTGATATTGGTGTCCAAAGGAAAAAAGCACTAAGTCAAGAAGTCAGTATGCGATGAAACACGGACCAAGAGTACCAAGCAATTGGTGCAAGTTAGAGCCTTAATGGTTCAAGATAGAGACTTGGTGTAGAACAATTATAAGTTTGGCATAGCAAGACCTACATTTGGTCAATACATGGTGCGAAGATCAATGATACCCGTAAGGGTGATATTGGTGTCCAAAGGTAAAAAACACTAAGTCTTGGGTAACTTATATGAAGAAAAAGGACCCTGATGGGTCATATGGAATTGATCGAAAAATCGGCTAAGTCCCAAAATGGGGATGTCAGAACTACACTCAAATGTTACCACACCAAGCAAGGCAAACTTATATGAAGCAAAGGACCCTGATGGGTCATATGGTATTTTACGAAAAATCGGCTAAGTCCCAAAATGGGGATGTCAGAACTACACTCAAATGTTACCACACCAAGCAAGGCAAACTTATATGAAGCAAAGGACCCTGATGGGTCATATGGTATTTTACGAAAAATCGGCTAAGTCCCAAAATGGGGATGTCAGAACTACACTCAAATGTTACCACATCAAGCAAGGCAAACTTATATGAAGGCAAGGACCCTGATGGGTCATATGGTATTTTACGAAAAATCGGCTAAGTCCCAAAATGATGATGTCAGAACTACACTCAAAGGTTACAACACCAAGCAAGGCAAACTTATATGAAGCAAAGGACCCTGATGGGTCATATGGTATTTTACGAAAAATCGGCTAAGTCCCAAAATGGGGATGTCAGAACTACACTCAAATGTTACCACACCAAGCAAGGCAAACTTATATGAAGGCAAGGACCCTGATGGGTCATATGGTATTTTACGAAAAATCGGCTAAGTCCCAAAATGGGGATGTCAGAACTACACTCAAATGTTACCACACCAAGCAAGGCAAACTTATATGAAGGCAAGGACCCTGATGGGTCATATGGTATTTTACGAAAAATCGGCTAAGTCCCAAAATGGGGATGTCAGAACTACACTCAAATGTTACCACACCAAGCAAGGCAAACTTATATGAAGCAAAGGACCCTGATGGGTCATATGGTATTTTACGAAAAATCGGCTAAGTCCCAAAATGGGGATGTCAGAACTACACTCAAATGTTACCACACCAAGCAAGGCAAACTTATATGAAGCAAAGGACCCTGATGGGTCATATGGTATTTTACGAAAAATCGGCTAAGTCCCAAAATGGGGATGTCAGAACTACACTCAAATGTTACCACACCAAGCAAGGCAAACTTATATGAAGCAAAGGACCCTGATGGGTCATATGGTATTTTACGAAAAATCGGCTAAGTCCCAAAATGGGGATGTCAGAACTACACTCATGTGTTACCACATCAAGCAAGGCAAACTTATATGAAGCAAAGGACCCTGATGGGTCATATGGTATTTTACGAAAAATCGGCTAAGTCCCAAAATGGGGATGTCAGAACTACACTCATGTGTTACCACATCAAGCAAGGCAAACTTATATGAAGCAAAGGACCCTGATGGGTCATATGGTATTGATCGAAAAATCGGCTAAGTCCCAAAATGGGGATGTCAGAACTACACTCAAATGTTACCACACCAAGCAAGGCAAACTTATATGAAGGCAAGGACCCTGATGGGTCATATGGTATTTTACGAAAAATCGGCTAAGTCCCAAAATGGGGATGTCAGAACTACACTCAAATGTTACCACACCAAGCAAGGCAAACTTATATGAAGCAAAGGACCCTGATGGGTCATATGGTATTGGTCGAAAAATCGGCTAAGTCCCAAAATGGGGATGTCAGAACTACACTCATGTGTTACCACACCAAGCAAGGCAAACTTATATGAAGCAAAGGACCCTGATGGGTCATATGGTATTTTACGAAAAATCGGCTAAGTCCCAAAATGGTGATGTCAGAACTACACTAAAATGTTACCACACCAAGCAAGGCAAACTTATATGAAGGCAAGGACCCTGATGGGTCATATGGTATTTTACGAAAAATCGGCTAAGTCCCAAAATGGTGATGTCAGAACTACACTAAAATGTTACCACACCAAGCAAGGCAAACTTATATGAAGCAAAGGACCCATATGGGTCATATGGTATTTTACGAAAAATCGGCTAAGTCCCAAAATGATGATGTCAGAACTACACTCAAATGTTACCACACCAAGCAAGGCAAACTTATATGAAGGCAAGGACCCTGATGGGTCATATGGTATTTTACGAAAAATCGGCTAAGTCCCAAAATGGGGATGTCAGAACTACACTAAAAAGTTACCACACCAAGCAAGGCAAACTTATATGAAGCAAAGGACCCTGATGGGTCATATGGTATTGGTCGAAAAATCGGCTAAGTCCCAAAATGGGGATGTCAGAACTACACTCATGTGTTACCACACCAAGCAAGGCAAACTTATATGAAGCAAAGGACCCTGATGGGTCATATGGTATTTTACGAAAAATCGGCTAAGTCCCAAAATGGGGATGTCTGAACTACACTAAAAAGTTACCACATCAAGCAAGGCAAACTTATATGAAGCAAAGGACCCTGATGGGTCATATGGTATTGGTCGAAAAATCGGCTAAGTCCCAAAATGGGGATGTCAGAACTACACTAAAAAGTTACCACACCAAGCAAGGCAAACTTATATGAAGCAAAGGACCCTGATGGGTCATATGGTATTGGTCGAAAAATCGGCTAAGTCCCAAAATGGGGATGTCAGAACTACACTCATGTGTTACCACACCAAGCAAGGCAAACTTATATGAAGCAAAGGACCCTGATGGGTCATATGGTATTTTACGAAAAATCGGCTAAGTCCCAAAATGGGGATGTCTGAACTACACTAAAAAGTTACCACATCAAGCAAGGCAAACTTATATGAAGCAAAGGACCCTGATGGGTCCAATGGTATTTTACGAAAAATCGGCTAAGTCCCAAAATGGGGATGTCAGAACTACACTCAAATGTTACCACACCAAGCAAGGCAAACTTATATGAAGGAAAGGACCCATATGGGTCATATGGCATTTTACGAAAAATCGGCTAAGTCCCAAAATGAGGATGTCAGAACTACACTAAAAAGTTACCACACCAAGCAAGGCAAAGTACCTAGGTGAACCCTAGGAAGAAACACGGACCAAGTCAGATGGCCTAAGTCAAGAGAACAAGTGACCTAGGCAAAGTTGTATGGCGCTGAGGACCCTGAAAAATCTGGTTAGTGTAGTTTAGACAGGGTAGGTTTTTGGGTCGGCCGAACCCCCTTATTTCGGGTTTTGGCCTACTCAAGAAGCTACACCTAGGCGAACTGCCTAGGGTGAAAGTGCGAAGACCAATCGAATAGTAAGACAAGTTTTGACCGATCGCCCTAGGCAAGCTTGTATGAAGAAAGGGACCCTAAGGGTCATATGGAAATACATGAAAAATCGGCTAAGTCCCAAAATTGGGATGTCAGAACTACACTAAAAAGTTACCACATCAAGCAAGGCAAAGTACCTAGGTGAACCCTAGGAAGAAACACGGACCAAGTCAGATGGCCTAAGTCAAGAGTGCAAGTGACCTAGGCAAAGTTGTATGACGGTGAGGACCCTGAAAAATCTGGTTAGTGTAGTTTAGACAGGGGAGGTTTTTGGGTCGGCTGAACCTCCTTATTTTGGGTTTTGACCTCCTCAAGAAGCTACACCTAGGCAAACTGCCTAGGGTGAAAGTGCGAAGACCAATCGAATAGTAAGACAAGTTTTGACCGATCGCCCTAGGCAAGCTTGTATGAAGAAAGGGACCCTATGGGTCATATGGAAATACATGAAAAATCGGCTAAGTCCCAAAATTGGGATGTCTGAACTACACTAAAAAGTTACCACATCAAGCAAGGCAAAGTACCTAGGTGAACCCTAAGAAGAAACACGGACCAAGTCAGATGGCCTAAGTCAAGAGTACAAGTGACCTAGGCAAAGTTGTATGGCGCTGAGGACCCTGAAAAATCGGGTTAGTGTAGTTCAGACAGGGGAGGTTTTTGGGTCGGCTGAACCTCCTTATTTTGGGTTTTGACCTCCTCAAGAAGCTACACCTAGGCAAACTGCCTAGGGTGAAAGTGCGAAGACCAATCGAATAGTAAGACAAGTTTTGACCGATCGCCCTAGGCAAGCTTGTATGAAGAAAGGGACCCTATGGGTCATATGGAAATACATGAAAAATCGGCTAAGTCCCAAAATTGGGATGTCTGAACTACACTAAAAAGTTACCACATCAAGCAAGGCAAAGTACCTAGGTGAACCCTAAGAAGAAACACGGACCAAGTCAGATGGCCTAAGTCAAGAGTACAAGTGACCTAGGCAAAGTTGTATGGCGCTGAGGACCCTGAAAAATCGGGTTAGTGTAGTTCAGACAGGGGAGGTTTTTGGGTCGGCTGAACCTCCTTATTTTGGGTTTTGACCTCCTCAAGAAGCTACACCTAGGCAAACTGCCTAGGGTGAAAGTGCGAAGACCAATCGAATAGTAAGACAAGTTTTGACCGATCGCCCTAGGCAAGCTTGTATGAAGAAAGGGACCCTATGGGTCATATGGAAAATCCATGAAAAATCGGCTAAGTCCCAAAATTGGGATGTCTGAACTACACTAAAAAGTTACCACATCAAGCAAGGCAAAGTACCTAGGTGAACCCTAAGAAGAAACACGGACCAAGTCAGATGGCCTAAGTCAAGAGTACATGTGACCTAGGCAAAGTTGTATGGCGCTGAGGACCCTGAAAAATCGGGTTAGTGTAGTTAAGACAGGGGAGGTTTCAGGGTCGGCTGGACCTCCTTATTTCGGGTTTTGGCCTCCTCAAGAAGACAGACCTAGGCGAATTGCCTAGGGTGAAACTGCGAAGACCAATCGAATAGTAAGACAAGTTTTGACCGATCGCCCTAGGCAAGCTTGTATGAAGAAAGGGACCCTTAGGGTCATATGGAAATTCATGAAAAATCGGCTAAGTCCCAAAATTGGGATGTCAGAACTACACTAAAAAGTTACCACATCAAGCAAGGCAAAGTACCTAGGTGAACCCTAGGAAGAAACACGGACCAAGTCAGATGGCCTAAGTCAAGAGTATAAGTGACCTAGGCAAAGTTGTATGGCGCTGAGGACCCTGAAAAATCGGGTTAGTGTAGTTAAGACAGGGGAGGTTTCAGGGTCGGCCAGACCTCCTTATTTCGGGTTTTGGCCTCCTCAAGAAGACAGACCTAGGCGAATTGCCTAGGGTGAAACTGCGAAGACCAATCGAATAGTAAGACAAGTTTTGACCGATCGCCCTAGGCAAGCTTGTATGAAGAAAGGGACCCTATGGGTCATATGGAAATTCATGAAAAATCGGCTAAGTCCCAAAATTGGGATGTCAGAACTACACTATAAAGTTACCACATTAGCAAGGCAGACTTGTATGAAGAACGGGACCCAGGTGAAAGTAGCAAATATCCCAAACCGAACATGAATATTATACACACAAGAGTACGAACATAAAGGAACACGGACCAAGCGTGCCGAGAGAATCGGTACTATAGAGCCCTCGTGGTTCTACACAAAGACTTTATGTTAGGGGTTCAAGCCCCATAGTACTCAAACGGTGACAGTAGCAAATATCCCAAACCGAACATGAATATTATACACACAAGAGTACGAACATAAAGGAACACGGACCAAGCGTGCCGAGAGAATCGGTACTATAGAGCCCTCGTGGTTCTACACAAAGACTTTATGTTAGGGGTTCAAGCCCCATAGTACTCAAACGGTGACAGTAGCAAATATCCAAAAACGAACTGGAATTTACATTCTGTTGGTCATGCGGTCGTCCAAAGGGGTCTAGTATCCTGGGATGACAAGCATCACGGGCACAGTCTCGTATCAAAACAGTCGAAGAGGCCCGCGAAAGCTTGCTTTCCATGGCTATGCGATGCACAAATTGAGTTTCTCCGTAGTTATACACAGCGCACAGGTGAAAGTAGCAAATATCCCAAATCGAACATGAATTTTATACACACAAGAGTACAAACATAAAGGAACACGGACCAAGCGTACCGAGAGAATCGGTACTAGAGCCCTTGTGGTTCTACATTGAGAGCCCTCGTGGTTCTACATAGATACTTTATGTTAGGGGTTCCAACCCCATAGTACTAGAACGGTGGAAGTAGCAAATAAACCGAACGTGGAATTTACTTTCTGATGGTCATGCGGTCGTCCAAAGGGGTCTAGTATCCTGGGATGACAAGCATCACGGGCACAGCTCGTATCAAAACAGTCGAAGAGGCCCGCGAAAGCTTGCTTTCCATGGCTATGCGATGCACAAATTGAGTTTACTCACCGTAGTATAAAACGAACGAACCGAACCTATCCGAGTAGGGATAATGGGCGCAGTAACATACTTCTGTGACCCAGCGAGAGTTGAACGAGGTGACATGAACTGTCAGTGGCTTATATCAGATGGGATACATACATGAGATTGCTTTCAATCTACACTCGAAAACCTAACCAAGTAAAAGCGAACGTGGGGAGGATTCGAAACTGGTAACGAAATCTTAAGCTGGAAAGAGTCATCACTATGGATACATATTATGCGAAACCAATCAAGTGCTCATTACTGATCCAAAACCGAAGAGCACTAGTGAACACCTTAATCTCACCCTAGTTCACATCCAAGTGATCGACCACGTGTGTGAAGCAAAGACCAATCGAATTCCTCAATGGACCGAACACTATGAACAAATGGCCAAAAACGTTATAACTATCCAAACATACTACTATCTAGCGAAAGTCATCACGATGGAACCATACCATGATCTTTAACCTATAGCGCTCACCATATTCCTACCCAGAGTGCAAGTGAACAGATTGCCCACCCTTACCCAGTTCACAACCACGTGATCGACTAACATACCGAGGTTACCACAAGTCAAAGTTATACGTTTACAAGCGCAAGACCAATCGAAAACCCCGAAAGCAATCTCGACCCAAAATGTATTATCCGTGAGTGTAGTCGAGTCTCGTACTCGTCATCTGTAATCGTCGGATAGAATATCCAGTACACGGTTGTCTTTCCAAATGAAATCTACATACAGAACTCGCTCTTGGCAAATGGGTGGCAATGGCGCAATCAGGAGCGAGTTCCCGTCCGGGTGCCAAGTGATTGGCAAATGTCTGGGGGAAAGCAACCATATGTTGATTTGTCTGTTAGTGTACTGGGTGTTTGAGGTATGTAGTATCCACGCTTGGTTGGGTGTGTCAGAGGACCATGGATGCGTTCACAACCCCAATTGGGGTACATCGGGAATGATTTTGTGGAACCGATGTGCCCGGCACACACTAAGTTTTGTTGCAAGTTAATAGTGTGCCATGTCCGGGGGGGTTGTGATTAAACTCTGGTGAATTGCGTACTGTGGTGATTGGGGTATGAAAGCCCCGCAGTTGCAATGATCGGACGCGCCTAGCGTGTCCTTTAGTTGATGGTAGGGAAATGAAGGCCCTTGTCAGCTCACCTAAGTATTCATGGAAGTTTGGCATAAGGTCGCTGTGGTAGGGGTATGAAGGCCCCGTCAGCGCATGCACAATCGGGCGCACGAGCGCTTAGCGGAGTCGAATGCCGCTCAAGTGCCTGTCCGGTGCATCGGGTGTGTGTGATACGAGGGCAATGAGGTTCGCACGGGGGCTCGCCTCCCGTGTGCTACCGGACTTGACAACATATAGAACGTGGTGTTTGCTCCTCCGGGTGCAATGGGACAATGAACATTCGAACGCAAAGTCGGAATTCTGGTTGATCCTACCAGTAATATACGCTCGTCTCAAAGGTTAAGCCATGCATGTCTAAGTACAAACAGATTTAATGTGAAACCGCATAAGGCTCAGTATAACAGCTATAATTTACGAGATCATCAACCTAGTTACTTGGATAACTGTGGAAAATCTAGAGCTAATACATGCAACATGCCAGGACCCTCGCGGGAACTGGTGCACTTATTAGTCAAACCAATCGCGGGTTCTCCGTGTCATTGAGTTGAAGTCTGGATAATGATGCTGATCGTATGGTCTCGCACCGACGACAGATCTCGCAAATATCTGCCCTATCAACTATGGATGGTAGTATAGAGGACTACCATGGTTGCAACGGGTAACGGGGAATCAGGGTTCGATTCCGGAGAGGGAGCCTGAGAAATGGCTACCACATCCAAGGAAGGCAGCAGGCGCGTAAATTACCCAATCCCGGGACGGGGAGGTAGTGACGAGAAATAACAATATGAAACTCTTTAATGATGTTTCATAATTGGAATGAGTAGAGCATAAATCCTTCTACGAGGATCAAGTGGAGGGCAAGTCTGGTGCCAGCAGCCGCGGTAATTCCAGCTCCACTAGCGTATATTAAAATTGTTGCGGTTAAAACGTTCGAAGTTGATACTTGTCCAACACAGTCCGGCTCCGCCGACCCGGTCAACCCGTGGTCGGTGGGCCAAGTCGGAATCTGGTTGCGACTCAATGGTGTGGTAGGGCACCAAGTCTGTGTCATGGTGTGCCCTTCAACGGGTGCAAGTGTAACATAGAGCTCGACCGCTCACGTTTACCTTGAACAAATTAGAGTGCTTAAAGCAGGGTGCCCAAACGCCCTAGAATAATCTTGCATGGAATAATGGAATACGACCTTGGTCTAATCTTTCATTGGTTTGTACTCAGACCGGAGGTAATGATTAACAGAAGTAGTTGGGGACACTAGTATTACGGCGCGAGAGGTGAAATTCGTAGACCGTCGTAAGACTAACTAAAGCGAAGGCATTTGTCAAGGATGCTTTCTTTAATCAAGAACGAAAGTTAGAGGATCGAAGGCGATTAGATACCGCCCTAGTTCTAACCGTAAACGATGCCAACTAGCAATTGGGAGACGCTACAACCAGGTGCTCTCAGTAGCTTCCGGGAAACCAAAGTCAGGTTCCGGGGGAAGTATGGTTGCAAAGTTGAAACTTAAAGGAATTGACGGAAGGGCACCACAATGAAATGGAGCTTGCGGTTCAATTTGACTCAACACGGGAAAACTTACCAGGTCCGAACTTATGGAGGTGAGACAGATTAATAGCTCTTTCTCAAATTTAAGGGTAGTGGTGCATGGCCGTTCTTAGTTCGTGGATTGATTTGTCTGGTTAATTCCGATAACGAACGTGACTCACATATGCTAACTAGAACGCAGTCAGCGTTAATGCGTCGATGCCGATTGGAACGGGTTAGGACCTTTCGGTGGAGTATGACCTGACACCTTCGCTGTTCGTGTGCGCAAGTGCACTTACGGTACGCTGCTTAGCAGGACAATTTGTGTTTAGCAAAATGAGATCGAGCGATAACAGGTCCGTGATGCCCTTAGATGTTCTGGGCTACACGCGTGCTACAATGTGGGTAGCAGCGTGTCTCCTATTCCGAGAGGAACGGGAAATCACTCAAATACTCACTTAGTAGGGATTATGGATTGCAATGGTCCATATGAACTCGGAACTTCTAGTAAGTGCTGGTCATCAGCCAGCGTTGAATACGTCCCTGCCCTTTGTACACACCGCCCGTCGCTACTACCGATGGATTATTTAGTGAGGTCTTTGGAGATGATCGTTCGCTGGATCCTCGTGAACCGCGTCTGCTTTATCGAAGTTGACCGAACTTGATGATTTAGAGGAAGTAAAAGTCGTAACAAGGTTTCCGTAGGTGAACCTGCGGAAGGATCATTAGTGGCCAAGTGATCCTTCCAGAAGTCCGAACCTGCGGGTTGAGACTTCGGCACAAGTTGCCATATGATAATTGACGAAACACTATAGAAGTCCGAACCTGCGGGTTGAGACTCAGGCACAAGTTGCCATATGAAAGTTGACGAAACACTAACAAGTCCGAACCTGCGGGTTGAGACTTAGGCACACGTTGCCTTATACATGACTTCGAACAAATACACAAGTCCGAACCTGCGGGTTGAGACTTAGGCACAAGTTGCCTTATACATGACTTCGAACAAATACACAAGTCCGAACCTGCGGGTTGAGACTTAGGCACAAGTTGCCATATGAAAGTTGACGAAACACTAACAAGTCCGAACCTGCGGGTTGAGACTTAGGCACACGTTGCCTTATACATGACTTCGAACAAATACACAAGTCCGAACCTGCGGGTTGAGACTTAGGCACAAGTTGCCTTATACATGACTTCGAACAAATACACAAGTCCGAACCTGCGGGTTGAGACTTAGGCACAAGTTGCCATATGAAAGTTGACGAAACACTAACAAGTCCGAACCTGCGGGTTGAGACTTAGGCACACGTTGCCTTATACATGACTTCGAACAAATACACAAGTCCGAACCTGCGGGTTGAGACTTAGGCACAAGTTGCCTTATACATACATTGGCCAAATAAACAGAAGTCCGAACCTGCGGGTTGAGACTTAGGCACAAGTTGCCATATTATATTCGATCAAACACTAAGTAGTCCGAACCTGCGGGTTGAGACTCAAGACCGTAACAAGATGTCACTATACAAGTCCGAACCTAAGGGTTGAGACTTAATGCGATCTAGATACCAAGTTGACATCCAATACCTGTTGAGCAAAACCAAAGATTCCCTGTTCTCGAATGATTACACTATATAACAGGGAATCTTGAAGAAATCAAGCAAGCGTGAAACAAAGTCATCACTTGGGCATGCTCGATAGCCAACCACATGACCTTAACCTAAGAGAGCATGCAAACCACATGATACCTATAAACGATTAACCCGCCCTAGTTCAATCGTTCACCAAGTGATGACTTCAGTATGGCTAAGAGAAAAACTTTTAAATGGGAAAAACTCTAAGTCCGAACCTCCGGGTTGAGACTTCCGCGTCGGAGGTGGGCGCACCTCCTATCCGAAAGATGATGAATCAGGGGTGTTCGGTCAGCAATGGTCGGATACCCCGTCGTAGTCCAACTATGACAATCAAAGTCAAGACCTCCGGGTTGAGACTTTCCGCGAGTACAAGCATAAAGGAACACGGACCAAGCCGTACCGAGAGAATCGGTACTAGAGCCCTCGTGGTTCTACATTGAGAGAGCCCTCGTGGTTCTCATTAGGGGCTTTATGCAAGTCGTACTCAATAGTGTGGTGTGAAGTATAAAGTATAGTCTTCGCCTGGTCCACGCTGCTTCGGCGGTCCTGGGTAAGATAGTTCATTCTAGCTTGCCCTATAGTGGAATGAGGACACTTAATGCTTCGTCTTTTAGCGGCGGCTAGACTCCTCCTCACGGGGAACGAGTTGACGCACACAGCGGCGGCTTACGCACTATGGCAATCATGGATGCCTGAAGATTCCGTGAAGTTCTCCCCTGGTCCACGCTGCCTCGGCAGTCCTGGGTAAAATGGAATATTTCCAGCTTGCCCTATAGTGGAAGAGGACTATCCAACAATACAAAGTCAAGACCTCCGGGTTGAGACTTTCCGCGTCGGTGGTGTCGCGCACCGCCTATCCGAAAGATGGTGTAACAGGGGTGTTCGATCAGCAATGGTCGGATGCCCCGTCATAGTCCAACTATGACAACCAAAGTCAAGACCTCCGGGTTGAGACTTTCCGCGTCCGGAGGTACGCGTACCGCCTACCCGAAAGATGGTGTGCTTCTGGGGTATTCGATGAGTCGGATACCCCGTCGTAGTCCAACTATGACAATCAAAGTCAAGACCTCCGGGTTGAGACTTCCGCGTCCGGAGGTACGCTTACCGCCTACCCGAAAGATGGTGAATCAGGGGTGTTCGATCAGCAATGGTCGGATGCCCCGTCGTAGTCCAACTATGACAATCAAAGTCAAGACCTCCGGGTTGAGACTTTCTAAGAGTACAAGCATAAAGGAACACGGACCAAGCCGTACCGAGAGAATCGGTACTAGAGCCCTCGTGGTTCTACATTGAGAGAGCCCTCGTTTTTCTCATTAGGGGCTTTATGCAAGTCGTACTCAATACTGTGGTGTGAAGTATAAAGTATAGAGTCCTCCACTGGTCCACGCTGCTCCGGCGGTCCTGGGTAAGATAGTTCATTCTAGCTTGCCCTATGTGGAAGAGGACTCAATACCCTACCTGTTGAGCTTGAAACAAAGTCATCACTTGGGCATGCTCATATTGCCATACACAATTACATTATATTCGAATGAGCATGCAAGCGACCCTATATAGACCGAACCAAAACGATAGATACCGCCGTAGTTCACCCCCACCAAGTGATGACTTCAGTATGGCTAGTGTGTGAAGTATAAAGTATAGTCCTCCCCTGGTCCACACTGCTTCGGCGGTCCTGGGTAAGATAGTTAGTTCTAGCTTGCCCTATGGTGGAAGAGGACACCATACTTAATACTGTGGTGTAATGAACAAAGTATAGTCCTCCACTGGTCCACGCTGCTTTGCAGTCCTGGGTAAGATAGTTAATTCTAGCTTGCCCTATGTGGAAGAGGGCATACAAGACAAAGTATAGTTCTCCCCTGGTCCACGCTGCTTCGGCGGTCCTGGGTAAGATAGTTAATTCTAGCTTGCCCTATGTGGAAGAGAGCATACATGAACCAAGAACGAAGGTTATGATCGAGGAATGATTCGACAACTAACCGATGGTATGAAATGTGAAGAATTCAAGCAAGCACACAATCAAGTCATCACTTGGGCATGCTCGATAGCCAACCTCATGACATTAACCTAGTAGAGCATGCGAAAACCAATATATATGTAAACGATGCCCCTCCCTAGTTCAGCGCTTCAACCAAGTGATGACTTCAGAATGGCTAAATCAAATCGGTTCAAAACATACCATCGGTACCCTATTGAAACACACAAGTCGATATCAAACCTCATGATTGTGTAGTCCTCCACTGGTCCACGCCGCTTCGGCGGTCCTGGGTAAGATAGTTCATTCTAGCTTGCCCTATGTGGAAGAGGGCACATTACTCAATACTGTGGTGTTATGAACAAAGTATAGTCCTCCACTGGTCCACGCTGCTCCGGCGGTCCTGGGTAAGATAGTTCATTCTAGCTTGCCCTATGTGGAAGAGGGCATACAAGACAAAGTATAGTTCTCCCCTGGTCCACGCTGCTTCGGCGGTCCTGGGTAAGATAGTTAATTCTAGCTTGCCCTATGTGGAAGAGAGCATACATGAACCAAGAACGAAGGTTATGATCGAGGAATGATTCGACAACTAACCGATGGTATGAAATGTGAAGAATTCAAGCAAGCACAAAATCAAGTCATCACTTGGGCATGCTCGATAGCCAACCCTATGACATTAACCTAGTAGAGCATGCAAAAACCAATATATATGTAAACGATGCCCCTCCCTAGTTCAGCGCTTCAACCAAGTGATGACTTCAGAATGGCTAAATCAAATCGGTTCAAAACATACCATCGGTACCCTATTGAAACACACAAGTCGATATCAAACCTCATGATTGAGTAGTCCTCCACTGGTCCACGCCGCTTCGGCCGTCCTGGGTAAAATGGAACATTCCAGCTTGCCCTATGTGGAAGAGGGCACATTACTCAATACTGTGGTGTGAAGTATAAAGTTCAGTTCTCCCCTGGTCCACGCTGCTTCGGCGGTCCTGGGTAAGATAGTTCATTCTAGCTTGCCCTATGTGGAAGAGGACACTTAATACTTCGTCTCTAAGCGGCGGCTTGACTCCTCCCTACGGGGAACGGGTTTACGCGCACAGCGGCGGCTTACGCACTATGGCAGTCATGGATGCCTTACGTTTCTATGAAAAGTGTGTTCCTCCCCTGGTCCACGCTGCTTCGGCAGTCCTGGGTAAGATAGTTAGTTCTAGCTTGCCCTATGTGGAAGAGGACACGTAGACTTACTGTGGTGTGAAGTATAAAGTTCAGTTCTCCCCTGGTCCACGCCGCTTCGGCCGTCCTGGGTAAAATGGATTCATCCAGCTTGCCCTATGTGGAATGAGGACACTTTATGCTTCGTCTCTAAGCGGCGGCTTGCTCCTCCCTACGGGGAACGGGTATACGCGCACAGCGGCGGCTTACGTTATGGCAGTCATGGATGCCTTACGTTTCCATGAAAAGTGTGTTCCTCCCCTGGTCCACGCTGCTTCGGCAGTCCTGGGTAAGATAGTTAGTTCTAGCTTGCCCTATGTGGAAGAGGACACGTAGACTTACTGTGGTGTGAAGTATAAGGTTCAGTTCTCCCCTGGTCCACGCCGCTTCGGCCGTCCTGGGTAAAATGGATTCATCCAGCTTGCCCTATGTGGAATGAGGACACTTTATGCTTCGTCTCTAAGCGGCGGCTTGCTCCTCCCTACGGGGAACG
>NW_026689730.1:192500-225000 GCF_943734765.1 Anopheles ziemanni | reverse complement strand
TGTTGCAGTTCGGAGGTGATGCGCCTTGCGGCTTCCGCAATCAAACTCCAGTCCTCAGGTCCCCGGAGGAGGAACTGCCACATGGTGTCGGGACTCACGCTCTCCGGCTCGCTGCCTCGCCCGCGAAGAAACTCGGCTCGGACGCCAGCGAAACGAGGGCACTCGAACATCACGTGCTCGGCAGACTCGATGATGTCCGGGCACTGCGGGCACTCAGGGGACGAGGCGAATTCCTTATTGTGCAGGTACTCACGGAAAAATCCGTGCCCGGAGAGCACCTGACACAGATGGAAATTCACCTCTCCGTGTTTCCTTTGGTGCCACGCAGCTGGGTCGGGGAGAACTCGCCGGGTCCATCGGGCGAACCGTCCTCCCGTTCTGCCAACCTCGTCCCACTTGTCCTGCCACTGGTAATATGTGGCGAGACGCTCCTGCTCCCGCATCTCTTTAGCCGACAGACCCCCAGGGTCGGCGTTCACTCTACGATGGTAATAGCGTGCGTCCTCTTTTACCAACAGCGCTATTGGGATGGTACCCGCTATCACTGCGGCTGCGTCGTATGAGATTGTCCGGAATGCGAAGGATGCTCCGACCACAACCCTCTTCTGGACCCTCTCCAGCAATCTTTGCTCCTCCCTGGTTTCAACACCCTCGTGCCACACCGGTGCACCGTAGCGGAGGATGCTGTTGACGACCGAAACCAGGAGGCGACGCTTCTTGCACTTTGGCCCACTGTGCCGTCGCATCAACAGTGCAAGTGCTGTCGCTACTCGAGAAGCCTTTTGAGTGACTTGCTTGACGTGCTCTGACCACTTTAGATTGTGTTTGATGCGCACTCCTAGATATTTGATGTCGGTTGCCGAACGAAGAGGAACTCCGTTGATGTTAACCGGGATGTTCTTGTAATCCTTCTTCTTCTTCGACACCATCACAATATCCGTCTTAGCTGCGGCGAGCTCCAGCTGATGTTCGCGCATCCAGGCCACAACCCTATTCACAGACTCCTCCGCCAAACTCGCGGCCAGTGCTGGCGTGGGTCCTGGTGCCAGGAGCACGAGGTCGTCAGCGAAGGCGACGAGCTCTACACCGGCGGGCATGTCGATGGACAGGACGGCGTCATACATGGTGTTCCACAGCGTCGGACCAAGTATGGAACCCTGTGGGACTCCCGCCGACAATTCCCGGGTGACCGGACCGTCCGACGTCTCATAAACCAGCAGCCGTCCCCGAAACCAGCTTTCCAGTATCCGCTGCAGGCATGCCGGAACGTGCTTTTCTTGCAGTGCTTTGGCGATGGACCGCCAGCTCGCCGTGTTAAAAGCATTGCGTACATCCAATGACACCACCATCAGACACTTGTTAGCCCTCCGATCCGTCATTCGGTGGGCCATCGCACGCTGGCCGGCCTCCTTAACACGTTCAATCGCCTGAATTGTAGACCTGCCCTTTCTGAATCCATACTGAGACGGCGACAGGCGAGGGTGATCTGGGTCTTCCAGGTGTTCATTTAGGCGATCCAAGATCAGCCGCTCCAAGATCTTACCTGATCCGTCGAGCATCCCAAGAGGCCGAAAGGATGACGGGTCGCCCTGAGGTCTTCCGAACTTGGGTAGCAAAGCAAGTCGTTGTCGCTTCCAGTCAGCGGGAAAGGTGCATTGATCGAAGCACTCCTGGAACACGCGGCGGAACGTCTCCGTGTGCTCGCGAACAGCGACCCTCAGTGCCGCATTGATGATGCCATCGGGTCCCGGGGCCTTAGTGGGCACCATCCGCGCCGCGATCGCCAAGAGCTCCTCATCCGACACCTCCCTCACTGGTTCCTGCGTTGTCTGCCCCCAATCGACCAGATCCGGTGCAGGCCACTCAAAAGTGCCATGATCCGGGAAGAGTTCCGACACGACGTGCTGTAGAATCGCAGGATCTCGCTCCGGGGGGACGCGGCTACCCTTAAGGCGTGACGTTACTACCTTGTAGGCAGTGCCGAAGACGTTGTCCTCAGCTTCCGCAATCATCTCATCAAAGCTACGGTCCTTGCTTGCCTTGATGGCACGGGCGAGTTCCTTCTTACAGCTCCTGTGCCGTTCTCTGGCCAACTCTCGCTGTGCACCGGTTCCGGCGGTCAAAATCGCATCCTCAGATGACTTGCACTGCTCCCTGAGAAGGCCGATTTCCTGCGTCCACCAGTACATTTCCGGTCTCACCAAAAACTGCGCTGGCGGTGCCCTCTGCATCACCTCATCGCAGGCTCTAGTAAGTCCAGCGGTGAGAGTCGCCGGTGATACAGCCGCTTCGGCAAACCCGGAAGCCTGGAGCGCGATCTGGAAGGCTTCGGGATGGAATTGACGCAACTTCCATCTCGGTCCAATCTGCTCGCGTTGTCGCTGCCGGTCGCGATGCTGGTGCTGTTGTTGCGGTTGCCTCTGCTGGTGTGGTGAAGCGCTGCTGACTGGTGTCGCGGATACGCTGAATCTCACGTATCTGTGGTCACTGTTGGTGAAAGTGTCGAGCACCCGCCAGTCGTTACCGGGTTCAATGGCCGGACTGGCGAAGGACACATCGACCACACTTTCAGTAGCACTGCCGTTGCCGACGAACGTGGGCACACTGCCGCGGTTCAAGATCGCCAGGTCAAGCTGGTCGACGACCTCGGCGAGATCTTCACCACGCGGCTTCGTCCTCGCGCTGCCCCATCGCACGTGCCAGGCATTGAAGTCGCCCGCCAAGACTACGAGGGGGTGTGCTCTGGCCTCGATATCGATCTCGTCGAGCAGCCGCTGGTAGTCCTCGTCCGTCCATCCCGGTGTTGGTGGGGCGTAGCAAGAGATGAAGGTCACCCCCGCCACCTGGACCGACACCAGTCCTACCCTACTTGCCCAGACTCGCTGTATGGGCAAGGCTCCGGTCGTTATAACAGCTGCCTTCGCTGTCGAGTCCACCGCCCAGTTCCCGTTATTGGGTGGAACACGGTAGATCTCCGACGCCAGCACAATGTCGATCCTTTGCTCCCGTGCGGTCTGGAGCATGAGGTCTTGTGCTACCCTGCTGCGCGCCAAGTTGATCTGGAGGATCTTCAACCCAGCGTCACGCCCTCTAACAGTGGTGTTCGAAACTAGCGGGAACATGACGGCTGGCTACTTCCGCTGCAAACCGGTGAACCTGTCTGATGTTGTCCGGAACACGTAAGGCACTTGGGGCCCGAGCTGCACTCCTTGGCCTTGTGCTGCTTCGATCCGCACCGGAAGCAGCACTTGGAGTAGTCAGGGCCGGTGCACTCGCGAGAGCGGTGCCCCTTGCCAAAGCAGCGGTAGCAGAGCTGCTCTCCTGCAGGGACCGATGCGAGCGCCTGCACGACGCAACTCGTGTTCCCTATGGTGACCCGGTGACCGTCGAGAAGCTGGCACTGCCCGCGCGGCAGCTTGATATGGGCTTTCTGCAGCCCGTCGTACCGCCGCCACAGCCGAACTGCCTCGCCCGGAACCGTCAGCCCCGCCTGTCGCTTAATCGCCGAAATCAAGTCATCGACAGTCGCCAGCATGTCGATTCCTGTGATCGCGGCCGTCTGCTTGTCGACAAGGAGGTGGGCCACTCCATCCTCCTTGATGGCTTCGCTGACATCGGCCAACACACTCTCGCAGTCCGTGTTCGGCTTCAGCCACAGCGACAGCTTCCGCTCCCCTGTGCGGCAAACCCTCGCCACGAACTGATCCACATTGGTCTTGGAACGCACTGCCTTGTATGTGTCGAGGAAGGCCTTGCCCTCGTTGGCCTCGAGGACGATCACCGCAGGCCTCTCCACTTTAGCAGCGCTTTTTCCCGCTTTCTGTGGTGCTGCTCTCTTGTCTCCCTTGGCCACGACTTTAGCAAAGGATGCTGGTTCCGCATGCACCTTGGTTGCCACAGCCGCTGCTTTCTTTACCTTCGGTTTTGGCTTTTCTGGAGCCATGGCCTGGGACGAGACGGCCTCGACCGGGATCTCGGGGACATCAGGCGTGATGACTTCGTTCATGCCCGTCGGTTCGCCCTCTTTTTTCTTGCCGCGCCTTGCCCGGGTCCGCTTTCGTTTGGGAGTGTCGCCAGGTGGATGCTGGCTTTGCCCAACAGCACTGGAGTCGACGACATGTTGTTGTTGCTGCTGCGTAGCTACCGCCAACTCTCCCATCGAGTGGAGTCCACTTTGGAGCAGCATAAGTTCTCTTTCGCTGGCTGCCGCACGCTCACGAAGGCTAATGTTGTCTCGCTTCAGCTCCTGATTTTCACGAGACAACAACTTCAGCTTTGTCTTCAGCTCCGCGTCGCCATCCTTTGCCGTCGCCCGGCCCGTCTCAATCTCGCTAACCTTAGCGAGGAGAGTCTCGACGGTTGCCCGGAGCTCCCTCAACTCGCTGCTGAGGCTTGCGATAGTCGGCTCCTGCTGCGGGACTTCGGCCACCTGCTGGACGACGGTTGAGTTGAGCTCGTCCTCGTCGCTCTCCTCTGAAATCTCCATATCACTGGCTAGCAGGGCCATCCGCTGCACCACCACCACCGGCCGAGTGGGCGTCGCAGTCGATGGCGCGACACTGCCTCCCTTTCGCTGCCGAGTCAACGGCAGCGCAACCGATGATGTTGAAGATGTCCCTGTTACTTCGTCCCTGTCGTTCTTCGTCGATGGTGCGGTAGCGTCACAGGTGGACCGGAGCCTGACCGACCGACGCGTCGAAGGCTCCCCCGATGCCTGCTCCATTCCAGTACTGCCACCTTGAAAAACCCCCAGAAGCCAAATCTGCCGAAAAATCGACCGTTTCCCGAGCAGTCGTGGGCAGAGGGGGAAGGGTTTGGCTTGTGGATGGGGGGGGGGGAAGGGGGGGGGGTCGAAGGGCTGCGGATGCACAAGATATGTCCTGGTGCTATCACTTACCCCTCGTCGAAAGGCTATTTTTTCGCTGTTTCCTCGTTTTTCCAGCAACTGCCCGAATTTTCTTACACCGGAGACACTTTTTTGATGGAAAACGCCGTAAAGTAGGCAATCTCAGCTTGCAAGGCGCTCCCTGGGCGACTTACCGGAGACACTTTATGGATGGCGCCGTAAAGTAGGCAATCTCACCTTGGTAAGTGTTCCCAGAGCGACAAAGCGGGGACACTTTACGAATTGCAGGCGCCGTGAAGTAGGCAATCTCAGTTTGCTAGGCGTTCCCTACGGGACTTACCGGAGACACTTTATGGAAGGCGCCGTAAAGTAGGCAATCTCGCCTTGATGAGTGTTCCCAGAGCGACAAAGCGGGGACACTTTACGGAGTCAAGGCGCCGCGAAGTAGGCAATCTCGGTCGAATCAAACGGTGATTTCGAAATAACGGCCGAATTGAAATACCGGCCGTTTCAAGCTTCCAGCGCCAACTGCCGCTTCAAACTCGATCCGGTTTGAGAGTATGGATCCTCCCGGACGGAGCCACACCGATTCCTCAACCCGGCGACTGTAAACAGGGCTACAATTTCCGTAACGGTCGTCAAACGCGTGGTTTTCACTATTTTACTCTTTTTCACTCCGAAAAACACATGCACTGACTCGAGTTTTATTTTTAAAAAATAGCAAATTCACTCTTCTAACAGAATATCACCACTTTTTAAGCACTTTTTCAGTTTTTGTAGCCGAGAAAAATATTTTTCCGATTTTAGGTGGCAAAGAGTGTAAAATCGCCGAAATTGGACCACCTTATACACCCTTTAACACCCATTTTTCAAAACTGCGTTTTTCGATGTTTTTACGCTATTTTTAACACAAATTAACCGATTTGAGTGCGGTTTTCGCTCACTTTCGATGCATTGCATCGAGCACTAACAGAAAAACCACATCCGGCCAGGATCCGGACACTTTTGGGCGTAAAAACTACGGAGTCCCAAATGGGGCTACGCCCCGGGACAAAAAATGTGCCGATTTTGAAATAAATTGTTTTCAGCCAATTTTAATCCGATTTTGATGCGGTTTTCACCGGAGCACCTCTAATTGGCACCAGCACTAACTATTCCCGACGATATTTCACTGCTCCGTGCACTTTTTTACCGTTTTTCGGATATTGCCACTTTCCATACAAGAAATCAACAAAACTTGATTTCACTTTTTTCGGTGCCAAATCAACCGATTTCGATGCGGTTTTCACCGGAGCACCTCTTTTTGGCACCAAAACTAACATTTAACGGTGAAAAACACGGGTTCCGATCACTTTTTACACTTTTTTGAGGTACGGCTATTCCCCATACAAAATGTAAACAAACACTTTTTCACCGTTTTATTAATTGAAATCCATGATTTCAGTGCGGTTTTCACTACTAATCTGTAGATTGGCACTAGTTTTAACGATTTGAATAAACTTTTCCGGGTTCTTTTCACTTTTTACACGAAATTTTTGCAAAAAACACGGAGCGACGCTCAGCACGTGTTGACGCTACGGCGTTTGACAGCTCACACAGGGATAACTGGCTTGTGGCCGCCAAGCGTTCATAGCGACGTGGCTTTTTGATCCTTCGATGTCGGCTCTTCCTATCATTGCGAAGCAAAATTCACAAAGCGTAGGATTGTTCACCCTTTCAAGGGAACGTGAGCTGGGTTTAGACCGTCGTGAGACAGGTTAGTTTTACCCTACTGGTGTGCAAGTACTATCTCAATGGAATTCCTGTGCAGTACGAGAGGAACCACAGGTACGGACCAATGGCTCAATACTAGTCCGAGCGGACTTTGGTATGACGCTACGTCCGTCGGATTATGCCTGAACGCCTCTAAGGTCGTAACCGAACCAGGCTGGTAGTATATGTATAGGAGTCGTTAGCTAGATGGCTAATAACATCACGAGACCGGATTGAGTCTTCTATAGACTCTTTCCATTTATTGGAAACCCTCAAACTGAGCCTATCGCGAGTGCGCTCGCCGAAGTACCTGAAGTGGGAAAAGGCGTTGTGCTTGCCGATCTTCCAAGAATAGTTTCGACTCCTAAGACCACCCGAAAACGACGGGTTTGCAGGCTGGGCGCTACGCATTGAAGAGAGATGTACATTTCGATCCTTTCAGGCGACCCATGCTTGGTGGTTGTGTGCGGTGTGCTCCCCCCGGGGGGCACATGCGGCATACCGTGTGTGGACTAGTTGGACCCACCCTTGCGGTGGACCGACCGGTCAGTGGTGTTTGCGGGTTAACACATGCGAGCGTTGCGGCCCAGAGGCCTTACCGCCTTTCACTGCGGGTTCGTCAAGAACTTGGAGATGGTCGCAACGCATCGGGTCCTCCCGGGGTACTTGGTGTTTGGATGCTGGCTTGGTGATTAAACACTTGATATTCCATCTTCGGATGAATTTCGGGTGTCACCTGTTGCCTAAGACCACTTGCATGTTTAGCTCGCCGTGGGGTAGCAAGCGTTGTGATCTAATGGCCTTACCGGGCAAACACTTTCGGTTCGTCAAGGACTTGGAGTGCCGGGACGGGTTGGCGGATCCATCACTCTGAGTATGCCGGGTTGATACTTGGGGTTGGTTTGGTTTTGGTGACCCAATACTAGATGTACCATCTCGGTGGTATGTCAGTATCACCTATACTCCAGACCACTTGCATGGTTAGCAAGCGTTGTGATACAATGGCCCTACCGGGCAAACACTTTGGGTTCGCAAGGACTTGGAGTGCCGGGACGGGTTTGCGGATCCAACACTCTGGGTACCTCCGGGTACTTGGGGTTGGTTGAGGACTTGGTGAACAAACACTTGATATACACTCTTCGGATGTACTTCGGGTATCGCCTGTTGTCCGAGACCACTTGCATGGTTAGCAAGCGTTGTGGTCTAATGGCCCTACCGGGCAAACACTTTGGGTTCGCGAGGACTTAGAGTGCTGGTAGTGGTTGGCGGACCCAACACTCTGGGTACCTCCGGGTACTTGGGGTTGGTTGAGGACTTGGTGAACAAACACTTGTTGTACACTCTCCGGATGTACTTCGGGTGTCACCTGTTGTCCGAGACCACTTGCATGGTTAGCAAGCGTTGTGGTCTAATGGCCCTACCGGGCAAACACTTTGGGTTCGCGAGGACTTGGAGTGCTGGTAGTGGTTGGCGGACCCAACACTCTGGGTACCTCCGGGTACTTGGGGTTGGTTGAGAACTTGGTGAAGATACCCCTGTCACCTTGTTCGAGGCCACTTGCATGGTCGCAAGCGTTGTGATACAATGGTCCTACCGGGCAAACACTTTGGGTTCGCAAGGACTTGGAGTGCCGGGACGGGTTGGCGGATCCAACACTCTGGGTACCTCCGGGTACTTGGGGTTGGTTGAGGACTTGGTGAGCAAACACTTGATATACGTTCTTCGGATGTACTTCGGGTGTCACCTGTTGTCCGAGACCACTTGCATGGTCAACGGTTGAGGTGGTGATGGCGGGTCGGTGCTGTAGGGTGCCGGCCTGTTGGCTGCCTTGGCCGGGTTGGTTGGTTAACACTTGATTGAGCTTGCACCCGAGGGTAATGGCACTTGAAGGTGGGTACCGGCTGGCTGACCTGGTGTGATGGTTGGTTGGTGAACACTTGGCGGTACTTGCACTTGGCTGTGCTTGGACTTGAAGGTGGGATCCGGCTGGCCTAGGCCATTGGTGGTTGGTTGGTGGGTTAGCCCTTAGCTGGGCTGGCTGGCTGGCTGGCCATCGGTGGTGTGGTGTGGTGTGGTGTGTGGAGTCGAGCATCGCGCGCCGTTGCCTTCTTCGGAGTGTTGTAGGTACGCAAGTGCTTGCAATGCAAAGAGGTTGGTGATGGAGTGACATTGCCTTCACCATGGAGTTGCGGGTACTTAGGTACTTGCAAGGAGATGGTGGTATGGTGGTGTTGCGTGTGTGGTGTTCGATTAGAAAGATATAATTTCTAAGTCCGGATTAGTGCTGTCAGTGGGGCCGCCGCTAACAGGTCCTGCACGGCCACCGTGGGGCTTGACTTGGCGCTAGTCCGGACTTGGGGCGATCACGATGTCCCCGTGCGGGACTTAGAAGATGGAAGAACACAAGTACCCTTATCCCATGACTTGTGAGCGATTGGCATACGTTACCACATGAAGAGAAAAATTGGCTAAGTCCCGGATCCATATTATATGAAGAGAAAAATCGGCTAAGTCCCGGATCCATATTATATGAAGAGAAAAATTGGCTAAGTCCCGGATCCATATTATATGAAGAGAAATATCGGCTAAGTCCAGGATCCATATATAATAACCTAATAATCGGCTAAGTCCCGGATCCATATTATATGAAGAGAAAAATCGGCTAAGTCCAGGATCCATATATAATAACCTAATAATCGGCTAAGTCCAGGATCCATATATAATAACCTAATAACAGGCTAAGTCCAGGATCCATATTATATGAAGAGAAAAATCGGCTAAGTCCGAGATTGAGTCTGTCAGACATACACTTTCAAGATACCACACAAGCAAGCAAGATGGCCTAGTGATGGAACCATATAATATGAAGAGAAAAATCGGCTAAGTCCGAGATTGGGTCTGTCGGAAATACACTATCAAGTTACCACACAAGCAAGCAAGATGGCCTAATGATGGATCCATATGATATGAAGAGAAAAATCGGCTAAGTCCAGGATCCATATAATATGAAGAGAAAAATCGGCTAAGTCCCAGATTGGGTCTGTCAGAAATACACTTCCAAGTTACCACACAAGCAAGCAAGATGGCCTAGTGATGGATCCATATGATATGAAGAGAAAAATCGGCTAAGTCCAGGATCCATATAATATGAAGAGAAAAATCGGCTAAGTCCCAGATTGGGTCTGTCAGAAATACACTTCCAAGTTACCACACAAGCAAGCAAGATGGCCTAGTGATGGATCCATATGATATGAAGAGAAAAATCGGCTAAGTCCCAGATTGGGTCTGTCAGAAATACACTTCCAAGTTACCACACAAGCAAGCAAGATGGCCTAGTGATGGATCCATATGATATGAAGAGAAAAATCGGCTAAGTCCAGGATCCATATAATATGAAGAGAAAAATCGGCTAAGTCCCAGATTGGGTCTGTCAGAAATACACTTCCAAGTTACCACACAAGCAAGCAAGATGGCCTAGTGATGGATCCATATGATATGAAGAGAAAAATCGGCTAAGTCCCAGATTGGGTCTGTCAGACATACACTATCAAGTTACCACACAAGCAAGCAAGATGGCCTAGTGATGGATCCATATGATATGAAGAGAAAAATCGGCTAAGTCCCAGATTGGGTCTGTCAGAAATACACTTCCAAGTTACCACATGAGCAAGCAAGATGGCCTAGTGATGGATCCATATAATATGAAGAGAAAAATCGGCTAAGTCCGAGATTGGTTCTGTCGGAAATACACTATCAAGTTACCACATGAGCAAGCAAGTTACCACATGAAGAGAAAGCCGGCAAAGTCTGGGAATGTTACCACATGAACTGGAAAATGGGCAAAAACCTACCTTCACAGGGAACGTGAATAAGTAAGGCTGTAGACATCGGATCGACAAGCCAAAGACTGATATGGAAAGGAAATGAGTAGTACTAGCTTTCCTGAGAGTTGCAGAGCTTAGACTGCATATGAACGAAAGTTATTAAGCGTCAAAGTCAGAGAAGTTACCCAAAGGAACACAAGTTCCAACTTAGAGCATGTATACCGCCTAGACGGTAAGAGGTACGGCCAGGCTGAGGAATAAGGAAATGTTGGCCAACATGTTCCCTAACTATCCCCCGAAGACCGCAAAGCAATCCAACATCAACCAAGAAAGTTATAGCCCGATCAAGGAAACACCTACTTTGCACCGATATTGCACCAAATACATGTACCAAGCACCTTCGGTTGCATACCTGCAGGGGTTTACCATAGTAGGCCATGGAAGACCGATATACCGAACATAATCACTTTCTATCTCCTCGGGTGTTTGAGATAGCGCTTTGCGGTACAAGAACGAAAGTTAGACTTTATCTTGGTGCATCTTTTTGCCCAAGATCACAAGACCCTATCTACCAAGGCAAGAAAGTTGTGTGGGGACAAAATGTCCAAAAGTGCCCAAAGTGGCACACTTGAACCATATATTCGAGAAAAACACAAGTGTGGGCCCGAGCTAGCAAGTTGAAATGTTCTGACCGTCAGTAGCCCTAGTTGAGGTGCACTTATCATTATATGAGGCCAACGTGCCAGCTAGTCTCTAAAGGGGCGATATGGGTGTTCCAAGGTTTGTACCCAATTGAGGAAAAAACAGGGTAAGGTACGGTGTACCGCGAATAACTCGGGCTATAGATGTCCGATCGATGAGTTTGGCATATGTATGGAAAGGTCTCGACGAGACCTAACTACCCTGAAAGTATGAAGGCAAAGACTTGAATGACCGGGAAGTTATTAAGTGCACAAGTGGTAAAGTTGCACCAAAGTCCATGTTACCCGAAGTGGTACATGAACACCCAATATTCGACCAAAACACAAGTTTAGAGACGAGCTAGCGAGCTACATTGTTCAGACCGTCAGTAGCCCGCATCAAGACACGCATTTCATTATATTGAGCCTAGCCGCTAGCTCGACTCGAAGTCGGTCATATGGTTGGTTGATGGTTTGGACCGACCACGTGGTGTACCAAGGTGATGTACCTTTCATGAATTAAAACTCTAACTGTATGGCACTGAGCGACAAGCTAAGGTGTGATTTGGAATAGTCTTGAGTGGGACTATTTAGGAAAAATGCGAACAAAAAATCACAAAGTCCTTGGGCGAAGCTATTAGCGAAACATAGAGCAAATTGGTACCAAAAACTATGGAAATGGGACTTGAGTCAAAAATAACCGCAAGTTGGAGAAGAGATAGCAAGCTTGCGTAGAACAATTATATTTGGTGCATGGTATCACCAACAAAAAAGTATATGGGGCCAAGGTGCTGGCTGGCCTCCAAAGTGGAGATATGGGCGATCCAAAGTTTGTACCCAAGTACGAACAAGTATGGAAAAAACAGGGTAAGGTACCAAGTACCATTAATAACTTCGGCTGTAGATGGCCGAGCGAGGCAAACGGCTCACCGTTGGAAAGGTCTTGGGGAGACCTATCTACCCTGAAAGTTTCATGAGGCTGAGTTGAAAGACCACGGAGATATTAGGTGATGATGGTCCAATTCGGGGACCAAGTCGCAGGAAATGGCGCTTGACCAAAATCACCCTTGGAAGGTGAATACCGGCTTACCGGTAAGAGATAGCGACTTGGCGTAGAATATTCATAAGTTGGGCGTGTAGAGACGCAACTTTTATTATATGGGGCCAACCCGGTCAGGGTGCTCCAAGTCGGTCGTTTGGTTGGTTTATGGTTTGGGCCGACCACGTGGTGTGCCAAGTTGAGGTACCTTTCATGAATTATAACTTGGTCAGTTTGCCACCGAGCGACAAGCTGCGGTGTGTTTTGGAATGGTCTTGAGTGGGACTATCAAGGAAAAATACCAATCGAAAATCAGCTTGTCCATGGCCGAAGCTATTAGTGAAACATATAGCAAAATGGGTCCAAAAACGAATGAAATGGGAATTGGACCAATAATAACGGCAAGTTGGAGAAGAGATAGCAAGTTGGCGTAGAACAATTATATTTGGTGCATGGCATGACCAACAAAAAAGTATATGGGGCCAAGGTGCTAGCTGGCCTCCAAAGTGGAGATATGGGCGATCCAAAGTTTGTACCCAAGTACGAACAAGTATGGAAAAAACAGGGTAAGGTACCAAGTACCATTAATAACTTCGGCTGTAGATGGCCGAGCGAGGCAAACGGCACACCGTTGGAAAGGTCTTGGGGAGACCTATCTACCCTTAAAGTTTTATGAGGCTGAGTTGAAAGACCACGGAGATATTAGGTGATGATGGTCCAATTCGGGGACCAAGTCGCAGGAAATGGCACTTGACCAAAATCACCCTTGGAAGGTGAATACCGGCTTACCGGTAAGAGATAGCGACTTGGCGTAGAATATTCATAAGTTGGGCGTGTAGAGACGCAACTTTCATTATATGGGGGCAACCCGGTCAGGGTGCTCCAAGTCGGTCGTTTGGTCGGTATATGGTTTGGGCCGACCACATGGTGTACCATGGTGAGGTACCTTTCATGAATTATAACTCGGTCAGTTTGCCACCGAGCGACAAGTTGCGGTGTGTTTTGGAATGGTCTTGAGTGGGACTATCAAGGAAAAATACAAGTAGAAAATCAGCTTGTCCATGGCCGAAACTATTAGTGAAACATATAGCAAAATGGGTATAAAAACGAATTAAATGGGACTTGGACCAAGAATAACGGCAAGTTGGAGAAGAGATAGCAAGTTGGCGTAGAACAATTATATTTGGTGCATGGTATGACTAACAAAAAAGTATACGGGGCCAAGGTGCTGGCTGGCCTCCAAAGTGGAGATATGGGCGATACAAAGTTTGTACCCAAGTACGAACAAGTATGGAAAAAACAGGGTAAGGTACCAAGTACCATTATTAACTTCGGCTGTAGATGGCCGAGCAAGACAAACGGCATACCGTTGGAAAGGTCTTGGGGAGACCTATCTACCCTGAAAGTTTCATGAGGCTGAGTTGAAAGACCACGGAGATATTAGGTGATGATGGTCCAATTCGGGGACCAAGTCGCAGGAAATGGCACTTGACCAAAATCCCCCTTGGAAGGTGAATACCGGCTTACCGGTAAGAGATAGCGACTTGGCGTAGAATATTCATAAGTTGGGCGTGTAGAGACGCAACTTTCATTATATGGGGCCAACCCGGTCAGGGTGCTCCAAGTCGGTCGTTTGGTCGGTTTATGGTTTGGGCCGACCACGTGGTGTACCAAGTTGAGGTACCTTTCATGAATTATAACTCGGTCAGTTTGCCACCGAGCGACAAGCTGCGGTGTGTTTTGGAATGGTCTTGAGTGGGACTATCAAGGAAAAATACAATTAGAAAATCAGCTTGTCCATGGCCGAAGCTATTAGTGAAACATATAGCAAAATGGGTCCAAAAACGAATGAAATGGGACTTGGACCAAGAATAACGGCAAGTTGGAGAAGAGATAGCAAGTTGGCGTAGAACAATTATATTTGGTGCATGGTATGACCAACAAAAAAGTATATGAGGCCAAGGTGCTGGCTGGCCTCCAAAGTGGAGATATGGGCGATCCAAAGTTTGTACCCAAGTATGGCAAAAACTGGTAGAGGTACCTTTCATGAATTACTGCTCAGGCTGTATGGCACTTAGCGGGACGCTTGGCTCTGGTATGGAATAGTCTTGAGTGGGACTATCAAGGAAAAATACGAACAAAAAATCACCATGTCCACGGACGAAGGTATTAGCGAAACTTAGAGCGAAATTGCGACCAAGTCGCTGGAAATGGCCCTTGGACCAAGTATACCGTCAAGGCGGTACGAGATAGCGAGTTGACGTGGAATATTTATAAGTTTGCCTCCACGAGACGAAAGTTTAGTTATATGGGGCCAACCCGCTCAGGGTTGTCCAAGTCGGTCATATGGCTGATCGAAATTTTCGACCAAGTACTGAGAAAACAGGGTAAGGTACCGTGTACCTCGAATAACTTTGGCTGTAGATGTCCGAGCGAGGCAAACGGCATAGCGTTGGAAAGGTCTTGAGGTGTTCTAGGCACCCTGAAAGTTTGAAAAGGCTATCTGGAAAACTCGTGGAGATATTAGAGAAACATTGGGCCCAAAAGATACCAAGTCGCAGGAAATGGGCCCTCCAAGAACACCCTAAAATCCCAATTACGGCTAAGTTGCAGGCCAGCTAGCGAAGTGAAATGTTCTAGGCATAACTAGAACACGTTAATGCGCAACTTTTTGAATCAGAACTTTTTTCGATATCTGGCCCCCAAAGGGGGGATATGGGCGATCAAAGGATTTTTCCAAGTTTCGGTACTTTTTACGGTATCGCTCATAGCTCCGGCTGTATGCAAGCAAATGACAATCTAAGACATGATTTGGAAAGGTATTGAGCAGTACTAACTTACGTTAGAACACAGCGAAGCGCTATCGGTTCATGGCAAGGCCGATATAAGCAGTCAAAGATGAAAAATGTTGACAAAATGAACAAAAATTACCTTGGTACGCGAATAGCGGCCAGGGATGAAGAGGTACGAAGGTGGTGTTGAAGAATTATAATTAGGACTTGGTACGCTCTAAAAGTTTGCCGAAGACCGCAAAGCGCTCAGACCCATAGAAAGTGGCCATTTGGGCCGAACAGTGCGTGCAAAGAGGTGAAAATGCAAAAATTGCACTTTGGGGGGCGATTTGCGGGGGGAAGGAGGGGTCGGAGGGCAAAATGTCCCTTGACCAAAAAGTCTTATCTCGTCGAGATCTACAACATTGCCGAAGACCGCAAAGCGCTAGCTCGCAATCGAAAAATCGAGAATTTGAAAATTTTCTAAGTCTTGGGCTCCCTAAGGAAAAGTTTCAAAAATCACGTTTGTCCCCAATTTTGAAGGGGAAGGAGTCGGTTCCGGGGCATGGTGTCTTCGGCAAAAAGTCTTATCTTTTTGCGTACTTTCGACTAGTTCAATAAAAATTTTTGACCCAAAATTTGTTCGGCGGACCCCTAGGTCGAAAAACCCGAAAAAAGTCGAAAAAAGTCGAAAATGTCGAAAAATGAGAAAACCTCATATTCGGACTCTACACGAGCCCCAGATATTGAAAAGTGAAATCCGCGGTCGATTTGGAACAAAAAATTGACCTAGGCAAAGTTGTATGGAGGTAGGGACCCCTGAGAAAAAAGTTTGGTCCCGAGGCTCCTTGGACCACCAAGTCCCTAGGTCGGACCAAAATCGGAAAAAATCCGACCAAAGTCGAAAGTGTCGAAAATTTTAAAAAACCCCTTTTGGGGCCCTATGGCCTCCCTAGATAATGAAAAGTGAGGTCCGCGGCCGATCCGGAAGAAAAACTTGACCTAGGCAAACTTGTATGACGGTGGGGACCCAAAAAAATTTCGATGAGTGTAGTTTAGACAGGCCGGAAAATGTATCGGTGGTCCGTATCAAGGGACGTCTTTTAGTTCCATGGGGTGGTGGTCGTCGAACAAAGTCGCCTAGGTCGACCACCAGAAAGACCAGTCGTGTTGTAATGGATGTTTTGACCACTTTACTAGGGAAACCTAGTAGGTCGAAGCAAATTTGGGGTTCGAGATGAGTTGGTGAAAGTTGGTCCAACCTAGGTGTGCTTGGTGGAGGTTGACCATGAAAGTAGAGCATGATAGGAATGACCATAACTTTGGTTCTAGATGTCGGATCGGTACACTTGAGGCAGTTTTGGAAAGGTGAAGGCCTGCTCTAGCTATGTTTCCTACCAAGCTGAGCGCCTACTAGTGACCCGGAGGAGGTATTAAGGGTCAAAGGCAAAAAGGGGTACCCTAAAGTGCATGTGACCAAGAAAATGGGAAAAACGGTATCGCCTATAGCTCAGGCTGTATGGCTCGGATCGGAAAGCTTGGATATGCGTTGGAAAGGTCTTGACGAGCGCTAGCTATGTGTCCTACCAAGCGAAGCGCTAGGTGTTGAGCAAGTCGGTCATATTAGAGGGCAAAGGTGAAAAATGGTGGTTTAGAGGCGAAAATTCACCTTATGATCGAAAATAGCGGGCGAACGATAAGAGCTACGAACACGGCGTAGAACAATCATAAGTACGTTACCACAAGACCTAACTTTGGCCAATATAGAGCGAGAAGATCGGAGGTACCCATCAGGGTGATATGGCTGGTTCAAAGTTGGACCAAAACGAGACTTGAGAAATGGGTTGAAACACGGTATCGCGAATAACTCAGGCTGTATGGAACGGATCGACAAGCTAAGATCAGTGTTGGAAAGGTCGAACCGAGCGCTAACTATAATCCCAAACAACCGAAGCGCTAAGTGTTGAGCAAAACTGAGTTATTAAGCGACAAAGTGGAAAAATAATACCAAAATTTCCAAAAATCACACAAGACCAAGAATACCGAGCAGGCGGTAAGAGATAGCGGGTTGACGTAGAATACTTATAAGTTTGCCTCTACAAGACCTAAAAGTCGTCCATAGACAGCGAGAAGATCGGACCACTCTGGAAGGGTGATACGAGTGGTCAAAAATTGGCAAAAATGAAACATGGCTAAAATGGATTTGACTTGTGCACCGTATAGCTCCGGCTGTATGGCATGGATTGTTAAGCTAGGATATGTTTTGGAAAGGTAACACCCAGCGCTAGATACGACTAGAAGAAAGCAAAGCGCTAACTAGCATGATTTGGAAGTTATTAAGTGTCAAAGTCGAAAAATGTTACCAAAATTGAAACTCGAGTACATTGGGCCAAAAAGTACAAGTTGTGAAATTTGGACTTACGAGTAAAATACCGAGCAGGCGGTAAGAGATAGAGACTTGGTGTAGAACAATTATATGTTGGGCATGTTATAACCTATATTTGGCCCGAACATAGTGACGAGATCGGTGGTACCCAAAAGGGTGGTACAGGTGTTAGATGGTTTTCCCAGAGCATAAGCTCCACATGATATGGAAAACGGGAAACATCATAACTTCGGCTGTATGGCATGGAATGGAACGAACAAGGTATCGATGGAAAGAGAAAAGGAAGCGCTAACTATAATTCTTGCCAAGCAAAGCGCTAGCATGTGACCGTTTGGGTGTTATTGTGAGTCAAAGTCTGAAATTGTTACCACGAGAGGCGAAAATCCAACTAAGTCCATGAATACCGGGCTGGCGGTAAGAGATACGGCTTGGCCGTAGAACATTTATAAGTTGGCCAAGACAAGGCCTAAGTTTCGTCCATAGACGACAAGAAGATCGAAGATACCTGAAGGTGAGATATGGGCGTCCCAAAGTGGGCCTTTGAAAAAGTGACAAACTTCCCTTATAACAGCATACACCAAATATCTCTGGCTCTATGGCACCGAATAAGAAGTTGAGCTCAGCGACAGAAAGGTGATAGTCAGCGCTAAATATCATACGAACAGAGTGAAGCGCTAAAGGGAAAGGATCTTGGTGATATAAGGTGACAAAGTCGAGAAAAGTTGCCTCAAAATCATGAAAAATGTGAAAAAATGGCTAAGTCCCGGGTGCCTTAAGGGCAGGTTAATCGAATGTACCGAGCTGGCGGTACGAGATAGAGACTTGGTGTAGAACAATTATATGTTTGGCATGGCAAGACCTACATTCGGCCAATACAAAGTGAGAAGATCAAAGATACCCGCAAGGGTGATATTGGTGTCCAAAGGAAAAAAGCACTAAGTCAAGAAGTCAGTATGCGATGAAACACGGACCAAGAGTACCAAGCAATTGGTGCAAGTTAGAGCCTTAATGGTTCAAGATAGAGACTTGGTGTAGAACAATTATAAGTTTGGCATAGCAAGACCTACATTTGGTCAATACATGGTGCGAAGATCAATGATACCCGTAAGGGTGATATTGGTGTCCAAAGGTAAAAAACACTAAGTCTTGGGTAACTTATATGAAGAAAAAGGACCCTGATGGGTCATATGGAATTGATCGAAAAATCGGCTAAGTCCCAAAATGGGGATGTCAGAACTACACTCAAATGTTACCACACCAAGCAAGGCAAACTTATATGAAGCAAAGGACCCTGATGGGTCATATGGTATTTTACGAAAAATCGGCTAAGTCCCAAAATGGGGATGTCAGAACTACACTCAAATGTTACCACACCAAGCAAGGCAAACTTATATGAAGCAAAGGACCCTGATGGGTCATATGGTATTTTACGAAAAATCGGCTAAGTCCCAAAATGGGGATGTCAGAACTACACTCAAATGTTACCACATCAAGCAAGGCAAACTTATATGAAGGCAAGGACCCTGATGGGTCATATGGTATTTTACGAAAAATCGGCTAAGTCCCAAAATGATGATGTCAGAACTACACTCAAAGGTTACAACACCAAGCAAGGCAAACTTATATGAAGCAAAGGACCCTGATGGGTCATATGGTATTTTACGAAAAATCGGCTAAGTCCCAAAATGGGGATGTCAGAACTACACTCAAATGTTACCACACCAAGCAAGGCAAACTTATATGAAGGCAAGGACCCTGATGGGTCATATGGTATTTTACGAAAAATCGGCTAAGTCCCAAAATGGGGATGTCAGAACTACACTCAAATGTTACCACACCAAGCAAGGCAAACTTATATGAAGGCAAGGACCCTGATGGGTCATATGGTATTTTACGAAAAATCGGCTAAGTCCCAAAATGGGGATGTCAGAACTACACTCAAATGTTACCACACCAAGCAAGGCAAACTTATATGAAGCAAAGGACCCTGATGGGTCATATGGTATTTTACGAAAAATCGGCTAAGTCCCAAAATGGGGATGTCAGAACTACACTCAAATGTTACCACACCAAGCAAGGCAAACTTATATGAAGCAAAGGACCCTGATGGGTCATATGGTATTTTACGAAAAATCGGCTAAGTCCCAAAATGGGGATGTCAGAACTACACTCAAATGTTACCACACCAAGCAAGGCAAACTTATATGAAGCAAAGGACCCTGATGGGTCATATGGTATTTTACGAAAAATCGGCTAAGTCCCAAAATGGGGATGTCAGAACTACACTCATGTGTTACCACATCAAGCAAGGCAAACTTATATGAAGCAAAGGACCCTGATGGGTCATATGGTATTTTACGAAAAATCGGCTAAGTCCCAAAATGGGGATGTCAGAACTACACTCATGTGTTACCACATCAAGCAAGGCAAACTTATATGAAGCAAAGGACCCTGATGGGTCATATGGTATTGATCGAAAAATCGGCTAAGTCCCAAAATGGGGATGTCAGAACTACACTCAAATGTTACCACACCAAGCAAGGCAAACTTATATGAAGGCAAGGACCCTGATGGGTCATATGGTATTTTACGAAAAATCGGCTAAGTCCCAAAATGGGGATGTCAGAACTACACTCAAATGTTACCACACCAAGCAAGGCAAACTTATATGAAGCAAAGGACCCTGATGGGTCATATGGTATTGGTCGAAAAATCGGCTAAGTCCCAAAATGGGGATGTCAGAACTACACTCATGTGTTACCACACCAAGCAAGGCAAACTTATATGAAGCAAAGGACCCTGATGGGTCATATGGTATTTTACGAAAAATCGGCTAAGTCCCAAAATGGTGATGTCAGAACTACACTAAAATGTTACCACACCAAGCAAGGCAAACTTATATGAAGGCAAGGACCCTGATGGGTCATATGGTATTTTACGAAAAATCGGCTAAGTCCCAAAATGGTGATGTCAGAACTACACTAAAATGTTACCACACCAAGCAAGGCAAACTTATATGAAGCAAAGGACCCATATGGGTCATATGGTATTTTACGAAAAATCGGCTAAGTCCCAAAATGATGATGTCAGAACTACACTCAAATGTTACCACACCAAGCAAGGCAAACTTATATGAAGGCAAGGACCCTGATGGGTCATATGGTATTTTACGAAAAATCGGCTAAGTCCCAAAATGGGGATGTCAGAACTACACTAAAAAGTTACCACACCAAGCAAGGCAAACTTATATGAAGCAAAGGACCCTGATGGGTCATATGGTATTGGTCGAAAAATCGGCTAAGTCCCAAAATGGGGATGTCAGAACTACACTCATGTGTTACCACACCAAGCAAGGCAAACTTATATGAAGCAAAGGACCCTGATGGGTCATATGGTATTTTACGAAAAATCGGCTAAGTCCCAAAATGGGGATGTCTGAACTACACTAAAAAGTTACCACATCAAGCAAGGCAAACTTATATGAAGCAAAGGACCCTGATGGGTCATATGGTATTGGTCGAAAAATCGGCTAAGTCCCAAAATGGGGATGTCAGAACTACACTAAAAAGTTACCACACCAAGCAAGGCAAACTTATATGAAGCAAAGGACCCTGATGGGTCATATGGTATTGGTCGAAAAATCGGCTAAGTCCCAAAATGGGGATGTCAGAACTACACTCATGTGTTACCACACCAAGCAAGGCAAACTTATATGAAGCAAAGGACCCTGATGGGTCATATGGTATTTTACGAAAAATCGGCTAAGTCCCAAAATGGGGATGTCTGAACTACACTAAAAAGTTACCACATCAAGCAAGGCAAACTTATATGAAGCAAAGGACCCTGATGGGTCCAATGGTATTTTACGAAAAATCGGCTAAGTCCCAAAATGGGGATGTCAGAACTACACTCAAATGTTACCACACCAAGCAAGGCAAACTTATATGAAGGAAAGGACCCATATGGGTCATATGGCATTTTACGAAAAATCGGCTAAGTCCCAAAATGAGGATGTCAGAACTACACTAAAAAGTTACCACACCAAGCAAGGCAAAGTACCTAGGTGAACCCTAGGAAGAAACACGGACCAAGTCAGATGGCCTAAGTCAAGAGAACAAGTGACCTAGGCAAAGTTGTATGGCGCTGAGGACCCTGAAAAATCTGGTTAGTGTAGTTTAGACAGGGTAGGTTTTTGGGTCGGCCGAACCCCCTTATTTCGGGTTTTGGCCTACTCAAGAAGCTACACCTAGGCGAACTGCCTAGGGTGAAAGTGCGAAGACCAATCGAATAGTAAGACAAGTTTTGACCGATCGCCCTAGGCAAGCTTGTATGAAGAAAGGGACCCTAAGGGTCATATGGAAATACATGAAAAATCGGCTAAGTCCCAAAATTGGGATGTCAGAACTACACTAAAAAGTTACCACATCAAGCAAGGCAAAGTACCTAGGTGAACCCTAGGAAGAAACACGGACCAAGTCAGATGGCCTAAGTCAAGAGTGCAAGTGACCTAGGCAAAGTTGTATGACGGTGAGGACCCTGAAAAATCTGGTTAGTGTAGTTTAGACAGGGGAGGTTTTTGGGTCGGCTGAACCTCCTTATTTTGGGTTTTGACCTCCTCAAGAAGCTACACCTAGGCAAACTGCCTAGGGTGAAAGTGCGAAGACCAATCGAATAGTAAGACAAGTTTTGACCGATCGCCCTAGGCAAGCTTGTATGAAGAAAGGGACCCTATGGGTCATATGGAAATACATGAAAAATCGGCTAAGTCCCAAAATTGGGATGTCTGAACTACACTAAAAAGTTACCACATCAAGCAAGGCAAAGTACCTAGGTGAACCCTAAGAAGAAACACGGACCAAGTCAGATGGCCTAAGTCAAGAGTACAAGTGACCTAGGCAAAGTTGTATGGCGCTGAGGACCCTGAAAAATCGGGTTAGTGTAGTTCAGACAGGGGAGGTTTTTGGGTCGGCTGAACCTCCTTATTTTGGGTTTTGACCTCCTCAAGAAGCTACACCTAGGCAAACTGCCTAGGGTGAAAGTGCGAAGACCAATCGAATAGTAAGACAAGTTTTGACCGATCGCCCTAGGCAAGCTTGTATGAAGAAAGGGACCCTATGGGTCATATGGAAATACATGAAAAATCGGCTAAGTCCCAAAATTGGGATGTCTGAACTACACTAAAAAGTTACCACATCAAGCAAGGCAAAGTACCTAGGTGAACCCTAAGAAGAAACACGGACCAAGTCAGATGGCCTAAGTCAAGAGTACAAGTGACCTAGGCAAAGTTGTATGGCGCTGAGGACCCTGAAAAATCGGGTTAGTGTAGTTCAGACAGGGGAGGTTTTTGGGTCGGCTGAACCTCCTTATTTTGGGTTTTGACCTCCTCAAGAAGCTACACCTAGGCAAACTGCCTAGGGTGAAAGTGCGAAGACCAATCGAATAGTAAGACAAGTTTTGACCGATCGCCCTAGGCAAGCTTGTATGAAGAAAGGGACCCTATGGGTCATATGGAAAATCCATGAAAAATCGGCTAAGTCCCAAAATTGGGATGTCTGAACTACACTAAAAAGTTACCACATCAAGCAAGGCAAAGTACCTAGGTGAACCCTAAGAAGAAACACGGACCAAGTCAGATGGCCTAAGTCAAGAGTACATGTGACCTAGGCAAAGTTGTATGGCGCTGAGGACCCTGAAAAATCGGGTTAGTGTAGTTAAGACAGGGGAGGTTTCAGGGTCGGCTGGACCTCCTTATTTCGGGTTTTGGCCTCCTCAAGAAGACAGACCTAGGCGAATTGCCTAGGGTGAAACTGCGAAGACCAATCGAATAGTAAGACAAATTTTGACTGATCGCCCTAGGCAAGCTTGTATGAAGAAAGGGACCCTTAGGGTCATATGGAAATTCATGAAAAATCGGCTAAGTCCCAAAATTGGGATGTCAGAACTACACTAAAAAGTTACCACATCAAGCAAGGCAAAGTACCTAGGTGAACCCTAGGAAGAAACACGGACCAAGTCAGATGGCCTAAGTCAAGAGTATAAGTGACCTAGGCAAAGTTGTATGGCGCTGAGGACCCTGAAAAATCGGGTTAGTGTAGTTAAGACAGGGGAGGTTTCAGGGTCGGCCAGACCTCCTTATTTCGGGTTTTGGCCTCCTCAAGAAGACAGACCTAGGCGAATTGCCTAGGGTGAAACTGCGAAGACCAATCGAATAGTAAGACAAGTTTTGACCGATCGCCCTAGGCAAGCTTGTATGAAGAAAGGGACCCTATGGGTCATATGGAAATTCATGAAAAATCGGCTAAGTCCCAAAATTGGGATGTCAGAACTACACTATAAAGTTACCACATTAGCAAGGCAGACTTGTATGAAGAACGGGACCCAGGTGAAAGTAGCAAATATCCCAAACCGAACATGAATATTATACACACAAGAGTACGAACATAAAGGAACACGGACCAAGCGTGCCGAGAGAATCGGTACTATAGAGCCCTCGTGGTTCTACACAAAGACTTTATGTTAGGGGTTCAAGCCCCATAGTACTCAAACGGTGACAGTAGCAAATATCCCAAACCGAACATGAATATTATACACACAAGAGTACGAACATAAAGGAACACGGACCAAGCGTGCCGAGAGAATCGGTACTATAGAGCCCTCGTGGTTCTACACAAAGACTTTATGTTAGGGGTTCAAGCCCCATAGTACTCAAACGGTGACAGTAGCAAATATCCAAAAACGAACTGGAATTTACATTCTGTTGGTCATGCGGTCGTCCAAAGGGGTCTAGTATCCTGGGATGACAAGCATCACGGGCACAGTCTCGTATCAAAACAGTCGAAGAGGCCCGCGAAAGCTTGCTTTCCATGGCTATGCGATGCACAAATTGAGTTTCTCCGTAGTTATACACAGCGCACAGGTGAAAGTAGCAAATATCCCAAATCGAACATGAATTTTATACACACAAGAGTACAAACATAAAGGAACACGGACCAAGCGTACCGAGAGAATCGGTACTAGAGCCCTTGTGGTTCTACATTGAGAGCCCTCGTGGTTCTACATAGATACTTTATGTTAGGGGTTCCAACCCCATAGTACTAGAACGGTGGAAGTAGCAAATAAACCGAACGTGGAATTTACTTTCTGATGGTCATGCGGTCGTCCAAAGGGGTCTAGTATCCTGGGATGACAAGCATCACGGGCACAGCTCGTATCAAAACAGTCGAAGAGGCCCGCGAAAGCTTGCTTTCCATGGCTATGCGATGCACAAATTGAGTTTACTCACCGTAGTATAAAACGAACGAACCGAACCTATCCGAGTAGGGATAATGGGCGCAGTAACATACTTCTGTGACCCAGCGAGAGTTGAACGAGGTGACATGAACTGTCAGTGGCTTATATCAGATGGGATACATACATGAGATTGCTTTCAAATCTACACTCGAAAACCTAACCAAGTAAAAGCGAACGTGGGGAGGATTCGAAACTGGTAACGAAATCTTAAGCTGGAAAGAGTCATCACTATGGATACATATTATGCGAAACCAATCAAGTGCTCATTACTGATCCAAAACCGAAGAGCACTAGTGAACACCTTAATCTCACCCTAGTTCACATCCAAGTGATCGACCACGTGTGTGAAGCAAAGACCAATCGAATTCCTCAATGGACCGAACACTATGAACAAATGGCCAAAAACGTTATAACTATCCAAACATACTACTATCTAGCGAAAGTCATCACGATGGAACCATACCATGATCTTTAACCTATAGCGCTCACCATATTCCTACCCAGAGTGCAAGTGAACAGATTGCCCACCCTTACCCAGTTCACAACCACGTGATCGACTAACATACCGAGGTTACCACAAGTCAAAGTTATACGTTTACAAGCGCAAGACCAATCGAAAACCCCGAAAGCAATCTCGACCCAAAATGTATTATCCGTGAGTGTAGTCGAGTCTCGTACTCGTCATCTGTAATCGTCGGATAGAATATCCAGTACACGGTTGTCTTTCCAAATGAAATCTACATACAGAACTCGCTCTTGGCAAATGGGTGGCAATGGCGCAATCAGGAGCGAGTTCCCGTCCGGGTGCCAAGTGATTGGCAAATGTCTGGGGGAAAGCAACCATATGTTGATTTGTCTGTTAGTGTACTGGGTGTTTGAGGTATGTAGTATCCACGCTTGGTTGGGTGTGTCAGAGGACCATGGATGCGTTCACAACCCCAATTGGGGTACATCGGGAATGATTTTGTGGAACCGATGTGCCCGGCACACACTAAGTTTTGTTGCAAGTTAATAGTGTGCCATGTCCGGGGGGGTTGTGATTAAACTCTGGTGAATTGCGTACTGTGGTGATTGGGGTATGAAAGCCCCGCAGTTGCAATGATCGGACGCGCCTAGCGTGTCCTTTAGTTGATGGTAGGGAAATGAAGGCCCTTGTCAGCTCACCTAAGTATTCATGGAAGTTTGGCATAAGGTCGCTGTGGTAGGGGTATGAAGGCCCCGTCAGCGCATGCACAATCGGGCGCACGAGCGCTTAGCGGAGTCGAATGCCGCTCAAGTGCCTGTCCGGTGCATCGGGTGTGTGTGATACGAGGGCAATGAGGTTCGCACGGGGGCTCGCCTCCCGTGTGCTACCGGACTTGACAACATATAGAACGTGGTGTTTGCTCCTCCGGGTGCAATGGGACAATGAACATTCGAACGCAAAGTCGGAATTCTGGTTGATCCTACCAGTAATATACGCTCGTCTCAAAGGTTAAGCCATGCATGTCTAAGTACAAACAGATTTAATGTGAAACCGCATAAGGCTCAGTATAACAGCTATAATTTACGAGATCATCAACCTAGTTACTTGGATAACTGTGGAAAATCTAGAGCTAATACATGCAACATGCCAGGACCCTCGCGGGAACTGGTGCACTTATTAGTCAAACCAATCGCGGGTTCTCCGTGTCATTGAGTTGAAGTCTGGATAATGATGCTGATCGTATGGTCTCGCACCGACGACAGATCTCGCAAATATCTGCCCTATCAACTATGGATGGTAGTATAGAGGACTACCATGGTTGCAACGGGTAACGGGGAATCAGGGTTCGATTCCGGAGAGGGAGCCTGAGAAATGGCTACCACATCCAAGGAAGGCAGCAGGCGCGTAAATTACCCAATCCCGGGACGGGGAGGTAGTGACGAGAAATAACAATATGAAACTCTTTAATGATGTTTCATAATTGGAATGAGTAGAGCATAAATCCTTCTACGAGGATCAAGTGGAGGGCAAGTCTGGTGCCAGCAGCCGCGGTAATTCCAGCTCCACTAGCGTATATTAAAATTGTTGCGGTTAAAACGTTCGAAGTTGATACTTGTCCAACACAGTCCGGCTCCGCCGACCCGGTCAACCCGTGGTCGGTGGGCCAAGTCGGAATCTGGTTGCGACTCAATGGTGTGGTAGGGCACCAAGTCTGTGTCATGGTGTGCCCTTCAACGGGTGCAAGTGTAACATAGAGCTCGACCGCTCACGTTTACCTTGAACAAATTAGAGTGCTTAAAGCAGGGTGCCCAAACGCCCTAGAATAATCTTGCATGGAATAATGGAATACGACCTTGGTCTAATCTTTCATTGGTTTGTACTCAGACCGGAGGTAATGATTAACAGAAGTAGTTGGGGACACTAGTATTACGGCGCGAGAGGTGAAATTCGTAGACCGTCGTAAGACTAACTAAAGCGAAGGCATTTGTCAAGGATGCTTTCTTTAATCAAGAACGAAAGTTAGAGGATCGAAGGCGATTAGATACCGCCCTAGTTCTAACCGTAAACGATGCCAACTAGCAATTGGGAGACGCTACAACCAGGTGCTCTCAGTAGCTTCCGGGAAACCAAAGTCAGGTTCCGGGGGAAGTATGGTTGCAAAGTTGAAACTTAAAGGAATTGACGGAAGGGCACCACAATGAAATGGAGCTTGCGGTTCAATTTGACTCAACACGGGAAAACTTACCAGGTCCGAACTTATGGAGGTGAGACAGATTAATAGCTCTTTCTCAAATTTAAGGGTAGTGGTGCATGGCCGTTCTTAGTTCGTGGATTGATTTGTCTGGTTAATTCCGATAACGAACGTGACTCACATATGCTAACTAGAACGCAGTCAGCGTTAATGCGTCGATGCCGATTGGAACGGGTTAGGACCTTTCGGTGGAGTATGACCTGACACCTTCGCTGTTCGTGTGCGCAAGTGCACTTACGGTACGCTGCTTAGCAGGACAATTTGTGTTTAGCAAAATGAGATCGAGCGATAACAGGTCCGTGATGCCCTTAGATGTTCTGGGCTACACGCGTGCTACAATGTGGGTAGCAGCGTGTCTCCTATTCCGAGAGGAACGGGAAATCACTCAAATACTCACTTAGTAGGGATTATGGATTGCAATGGTCCATATGAACTCGGAACTTCTAGTAAGTGCTGGTCATCAGCCAGCGTTGAATACGTCCCTGCCCTTTGTACACACCGCCCGTCGCTACTACCGATGGATTATTTAGTGAGGTCTTTGGAGATGATCGTTCGCTGGATCCTCGTGAACCGCGTCTGCTTTATCGAAGTTGACCGAACTTGATGATTTAGAGGAAGTAAAAGTCGTAACAAGGTTTCCGTAGGTGAACCTGCGGAAGGATCATTAGTGGCCAAGTGATCCTTCCAGAAGTCCGAACCTGCGGGTTGAGACTTCGGCACAAGTTGCCATATGATAATTGACGAAACACTATAGAAGTCCGAACCTGCGGGTTGAGACTCAGGCACAAGTTGCCATATGAAAGTTGACGAAACACTAACAAGTCCGAACCTGCGGGTTGAGACTTAGGCACACGTTGCCTTATACATGACTTCGAACAAATACACAAGTCCGAACCTGCGGGTTGAGACTTAGGCACAAGTTGCCTTATACATGACTTCGAACAAATACACAAGTCCGAACCTGCGGGTTGAGACTTAGGCACAAGTTGCCATATGAAAGTTGACGAAACACTAACAAGTCCGAACCTGCGGGTTGAGACTTAGGCACACGTTGCCTTATACATGACTTCGAACAAATACACAAGTCCGAACCTGCGGGTTGAGACTTAGGCACAAGTTGCCTTATACATGACTTCGAACAAATACACAAGTCCGAACCTGCGGGTTGAGACTTAGGCACAAGTTGCCATATGAAAGTTGACGAAACACTAACAAGTCCGAACCTGCGGGTTGAGACTTAGGCACACGTTGCCTTATACATGACTTCGAACAAATACACAAGTCCGAACCTGCGGGTTGAGACTTAGGCACAAGTTGCCTTATACATACATTGGCCAAATAAACAGAAGTCCGAACCTGCGGGTTGAGACTTAGGCACAAGTTGCCATATTATATTCGATCAAACACTAAGTAGTCCGAACCTGCGGGTTGAGACTCAAGACCGTAACAAGATGTCACTATACAAGTCCGAACCTAAGGGTTGAGACTTAATGCGATCTAGATACCAAGTTGACATCCAATACCTGTTGAGCAAAACCAAAGATTCCCTGTTCTCGAATGATTACACTATATAACAGGGAATCTTGAAGAAATCAAGCAAGCGTGAAACAAAGTCATCACTTGGGCATGCTCGATAGCCAACCACATGACCTTAACCTAAGAGAGCATGCAAACCACATGATACCTATAAACGATTAACCCGCCCTAGTTCAATCGTTCACCAAGTGATGACTTCAGTATGGCTAAGAGAAAAACTTTTAAATGGGAAAAACTCTAAGTCCGAACCTCCGGGTTGAGACTTCCGCGTCGGAGGTGGGCGCACCTCCTATCCGAAAGATGATGAATCAGGGGTGTTCGGTCAGCAATGGTCGGATACCCCGTCGTAGTCCAACTATGACAATCAAAGTCAAGACCTCCGGGTTGAGACTTTCCGCGAGTACAAGCATAAAGGAACACGGACCAAGCCGTACCGAGAGAATCGGTACTAGAGCCCTCGTGGTTCTACATTGAGAGAGCCCTCGTGGTTCTCATTAGGGGCTTTATGCAAGTCGTACTCAATAGTGTGGTGTGAAGTATAAAGTATAGTCTTCGCCTGGTCCACGCTGCTTCGGCGGTCCTGGGTAAGATAGTTCATTCTAGCTTGCCCTATAGTGGAATGAGGACACTTAATGCTTCGTCTTTTAGCGGCGGCTAGACTCCTCCTCACGGGGAACGAGTTGACGCACACAGCGGCGGCTTACGCACTATGGCAATCATGGATGCCTGAAGATTCCGTGAAGTTCTCCCCTGGTCCACGCTGCCTCGGCAGTCCTGGGTAAAATGGAATATTTCCAGCTTGCCCTATAGTGGAAGAGGACTATCCAACAATACAAAGTCAAGACCTCCGGGTTGAGACTTTCCGCGTCGGTGGTGTCGCGCACCGCCTATCCGAAAGATGGTGTAACAGGGGTGTTCGATCAGCAATGGTCGGATGCCCCGTCATAGTCCAACTATGACAACCAAAGTCAAGACCTCCGGGTTGAGACTTTCCGCGTCCGGAGGTACGCGTACCGCCTACCCGAAAGATGGTGTGCTTCTGGGGTATTCGATGAGTCGGATACCCCGTCGTAGTCCAACTATGACAATCAAAGTCAAGACCTCCGGGTTGAGACTTCCGCGTCCGGAGGTACGCGTACCGCCTACCCGAAAGATGGTGAATCAGGGGTGTTCGATCAGCAATGGTCGGATGCCCCGTCGTAGTCCAACTATGACAATCAAAGTCAAGACCTCCGGGTTGAGACTTTCTAAGAGTACAAGCATAAAGGAACACGGACCAAGCCGTACCGAGAGAATCGGTACTAGAGCCCTCGTGGTTCTACATTGAGAGAGCCCTCGTGGTTCTCATTAGGGGCTTTATGCAAGTCGTACTCAATACTGTGGTGTGAAGTATAAAGTATAGAGTCCTCCACTGGTCCACGCTGCTCCGGCGGTCCTGGGTAAGATAGTTCATTCTAGCTTGCCCTATGTGGAAGAGGACTCAATACCCTACCTGTTGAGCTTGAAACAAAGTCATCACTTGGGCATGCTCATATTGCCATACACAATTACATTATATTCGAATGAGCATGCAAGCGACCCTATATAGACCGAACCAAAACGATAGATACCGCCGTAGTTCACCCCCACCAAGTGATGACTTCAGTATGGCTAGTGTGTGAAGTATAAAGTATAGTCCTCCCCTGGTCCACACTGCTTCGGCGGTCCTGGGTAAGATAGTTAGTTCTAGCTTGCCCTATGGTGGAAGAGGACACCATACTTAATACTGTGGTGTAATGAACAAAGTATAGTCCTCCACTGGTCCACGCTGCTTTGCAGTCCTGGGTAAGATAGTTAATTCTAGCTTGCCCTATGTGGAAGAGGGCATACAAGACAAAGTATAGTTCTCCCCTGGTCCACGCTGCTTCGGCGGTCCTGGGTAAGATAGTTAATTCTAGCTTGCCCTATGTGGAAGAGAGCATACATGAACCAAGAACGAAGGTTATGATCGAGGAATGATTCGACAACTAACCGATGGTATGAAATGTGAAGAATTCAAGCAAGCACACAATCAAGTCATCACTTGGGCATGCTCGATAGCCAACCTCATGACATTAACCTAGTAGAGCATGCGAAAACCAATATATATGTAAACGATGCCCCTCCCTAGTTCAGCGCTTCAACCAAGTGATGACTTCAGAATGGCTAAATCAAATCGGTTCAAAACATACCATCGGTACCCTATTGAAACACACAAGTCGATATCAAACCTCATGATTGTGTAGTCCTCCACTGGTCCACGCCGCTTCGGCGGTCCTGGGTAAGATAGTTCATTCTAGCTTGCCCTATGTGGAAGAGGGCACATTACTCAATACTGTGGTGTTATGAACAAAGTATAGTCCTCCACTGGTCCACGCTGCTCCGGCGGTCCTGGGTAAGATAGTTCATTCTAGCTTGCCCTATGTGGAAGAGGACTCAATACCCTACCTGTTGAGCTTGAAACAAAGTCATCACTTGGGCATGCTCATATTGCCATACAATATTCCATTATCTACTAATGAGCATGCAGCTATATGATTATAACCTGTAAACGATTACCCCGCCGTAGTTCAGCGCTTCAACCAAGTGATGACTTCAGTATGGCTAGTGTGTGAAGTATAAAGTATAGTCCTCCCCTGGTCCACACTGCTTCGGCGGTCCTGGGTAAGATAGTTAGTTCTAGCTTGCCCTATGGTGGAAGAGGACACCATACTTAATACTGTGGTGTAATGAACAAAGTATAGTCCTCCACTGGTCCACGCTGCTTTGCAGTCCTGGGTAAGATAGTTAATTCTAGCTTGCCCTATGTGGAAGAGGGCATACAAGACAAAGTATAGTTCTCCCCTGGTCCACGCTGCTTCGGCGGTCCTGGGTAAGATAGTTAATTCTAGCTTGCCCTATGTGGAAGAGAGCATACATGAACCAAGAACGAAGGTTATGATCGAGGAATGATTCGACAACTAACCGATGGTATGAAATGTGAAGAATTCAAGCAAGCACACAATCAAGTCATCACTTGGGCATGCTCGATAGCCAACCCTATGACATTAACCTAGTAGAGCATGCGAAACCCAATATATATACAAGTAATGTAAACGATGCCTCCCTAGTTCAGCGCTTCAACCAAGTGATGACTTCAGAATGGCTAAATCAAATCGGTTCAAAACATACCATCGGTACCCTATTGAAACACACAAGTCGATATCAAACCTCTTAATTGTGTAGTCCTCCACTGGTCCACGCCGCTGCGGCGGTCCTGGGTAAGATAGTTCATTCTAGCTTGCCCTATGTGGAAGAGGGCACATTACTCAATACTGTGGTGTTATGAACAAAGTATAGTCCTCCTCTGGTCCACGCTGCTTCGGCGGTCCTGGGTAAGATAGTTAATTCTAGCTTGCCCTATGTGGAAGAGGGCATACAAGACAAAGTATAGTTCTCCCCTGGTCCACGCTGCTTCGGCGGTCCTGGGTAAGATAGTTAATTCTAGCTTGCCCTATGTGGAAGAGAGCATACATGAACCAAGAACGAAGGTTATGATCGAGGAATGATTCGACAACTAACCGATGGTATGAAATGTGAAGAATTCAAGCAAGCACACAATCAAGTCATCACTTGGGCATGCTCGATAGCCAACCTCATGA
>NW_026689730.1:137500-185000 GCF_943734765.1 Anopheles ziemanni | reverse complement strand
CACTTGCATGGTCAACGGTTGAGGTGGTGATGGCGGGTCGGTGCTGTAGGGTGCCGGCCTGTTGGCTGCCTTGGCCGGGTTGGTTGGTTAACACTTGATTGAGCTTGCACCCGAGGGTAATGGCACTTGAAGGTGGGTACCGGCTGGCTGACCTGGTGTGATGGTTGGTTGGTGAACACTTGGCGGTACTTGCACTTGGCTGTGCTTGGACTTGAAGGTGGGATCCGGCTGGCCTAGGCCATTGGTGGTTGGTTGGTGGGTTAGCCCTTAGCTGGGCTGGCTGGCTGGCTGGCCATCGGTGGTGTGGTGTGGTGTGGTGTGTGGAGTCGAGCATCGCGCGCCGTTGCCTTCTTCGGAGTGTTGTAGGTACGCAAGTGCTTGCAATGCAAAGAGGTTGGTGATGGAGTGACATTGCCTTCACCATGGAGTTGCGGGTACTTAGGTACTTGCAAGGAGATGGTGGTATGGTGGTGTTGCGTGTGTGGTGTTCGATTAGAAAGATATAATTTCTAAGTCCGGATTAGTGCTGTCAGTGGGGCCGCCGCTAACAGGTCCTGCACGGCCACCGTGGGGCTTGACTTGGCGCTATTCCGGACTTGGGGCGATCACGATGTCCCCGTGCGGGACTTAGAAGATGGAAGAACACAAGTACCCTTATCCCATGACTTGTGAGCGATTGGCATACGTTACCACATGAAGAGAAAAATTGGCTAAGTCCCGGATCCATATTATATGAAGAGAAAAATCGGCTAAGTCCCGGATCCATATTATATGAAGAGAAAAATTGGCTAAGTCCCGGATCCATATTATATGAAGAGAAATATCGGCTAAGTCCAGGATCCATATATAATAACCTAATAATCGGCTAAGTCCCGGATCCATATTATATGAAGAGAAAAATCGGCTAAGTCCAGGATCCATATATAATAACCTAATAATCGGCTAAGTCCAGGATCCATATATAATAACCTAATAACAGGCTAAGTCCAGGATCCATATTATATGAAGAGAAAAATCGGCTAAGTCCGAGATTGAGTCTGTCAGACATACACTTTCAAGATACCACACAAGCAAGCAAGATGGCCTAGTGATGGAACCATATAATATGAAGAGAAAAATCGGCTAAGTCCGAGATTGGGTCTGTCGGAAATACACTATCAAGTTACCACACAAGCAAGCAAGATGGCCTAATGATGGATCCATATGATATGAAGAGAAAAATCGGCTAAGTCCAGGATCCATATAATATGAAGAGAAAAATCGGCTAAGTCCCAGATTGGGTCTGTCAGAAATACACTTCCAAGTTACCACACAAGCAAGCAAGATGGCCTAGTGATGGATCCATATGATATGAAGAGAAAAATCGGCTAAGTCCAGGATCCATATAATATGAAGAGAAAAATCGGCTAAGTCCCAGATTGGGTCTGTCAGAAATACACTTCCAAGTTACCACACAAGCAAGCAAGATGGCCTAGTGATGGATCCATATGATATGAAGAGAAAAATCGGCTAAGTCCCAGATTGGGTCTGTCAGAAATACACTTCCAAGTTACCACACAAGCAAGCAAGATGGCCTAGTGATGGATCCATATGATATGAAGAGAAAAATCGGCTAAGTCCAGGATCCATATAATATGAAGAGAAAAATCGGCTAAGTCCCAGATTGGGTCTGTCAGAAATACACTTCCAAGTTACCACACAAGCAAGCAAGATGGCCTAGTGATGGATCCATATGATATGAAGAGAAAAATCGGCTAAGTCCCAGATTGGGTCTGTCAGACATACACTATCAAGTTACCACACAAGCAAGCAAGATGGCCTAGTGATGGATCCATATGATATGAAGAGAAAAATCGGCTAAGTCCCAGATTGGGTCTGTCAGAAATACACTTCCAAGTTACCACATGAGCAAGCAAGATGGCCTAGTGATGGATCCATATAATATGAAGAGAAAAATCGGCTAAGTCCGAGATTGGTTCTGTCGGAAATACACTATCAAGTTACCACATGAGCAAGCAAGTTACCACATGAAGAGAAAGCCGGCAAAGTCTGGGAATGTTACCACATGAACTGGAAAATGGGCAAAAACCTACCTTCACAGGGAACGTGAATAAGTAAGGCTGTAGACATCGGATCGACAAGCCAAAGACTGATATGGAAAGGAAATGAGTAGTACTAGCTTTCCTGAGAGTTGCAGAGCTTAGACTGCATATGAACGAAAGTTATTAAGCGTCAAAGTCAGAGAAGTTACCCAAAGGAACACAAGTTCCAACTTAGAGCATGTATACCGCCTAGACGGTAAGAGGTACGGCCAGGCTGAGGAATAAGGAAATGTTGGCCAACATGTTGCATGTTGATGCTGCATGGAGATGAATCTTGATCTTCTACATCTCCCATCTTAATACAGCATCCCTACTTAAAGGCATCTCGGACTTAGCCGATTTTTCATAAATTCTAAGAAAAACATATGTTAGGATGCTGCGAGATGAATGATATGCTGCATGGAGATTAATCTTGATCTTCTTCATCTCCCATCTTAATACAGCATCCCTACTTAAGAGCATCTCGGACTGAGTCGATTTTTCATAAATTCTAAGAAATTCATATGTTAGGATGCTGCGAGATGAATGGGATGCTGCATGGAGATGAATCTTGATCTTCTTCATCTCCCATCTTAATACAGCATCCCTACTTACAGGCATCTCGGACTTAGTCGATTTTTCATAAATTCTAAGAAAAACATATGTTTGGATGCTAAGAGATGAATGGGATGCTGCATGGAGATGAATCTTGATCTTCTTCATCTCCCATCTCAATACAGCATTCTTACTTAAGGGCATCTCGGAGTCGATTTTTCATAAATTCTAAGAAAAACATATGTTAGGATGCTGCGTGATGAATGGGATGCTGCATGGAGATGAATCTTGATGTTTTACTTCTCTCATCTCAATACAGCATCCCTACTTAAAGCCATCTCGGACTTAGTCGATTTTTCATAAATTCATATAAATTCATATGTTAGGATGCTTGGAGATGAATGGGATGCTGCATGGAGATGCATCTTGATCTCCTACATCTCCCATCTTAATACAGCATCCCTACTTAAAGCCATCCCGGACTTAGTCGATTTTTCATAAATTCTAAGAAATTCATATGTTAGGATGCTGGGAGATGAATGGGATGCTGCATGGAGATGAATCTTGATCTTCTTCATCTCCCATCTGAATACAGCATCCCCACTTAAAGGAATCTCGGACTTAGTCGATTTTTCTTATATTCTAAGAAAAACATATGTTAGGATGCTGCGAGATGAATGGGATGCTGCTTGGAGATGAATCTTGATCTTCTTCATCTCCCATCTTAATACAGCATCCCTACTTAAAGGCATCTCGGACTTAGTTGATTTTTCATAAATTCTAAGAAAATCATATGTTAGGATGCTGCGAGATGAATGATATGCTGCATGGAGATGAATCTTGATCTCCTACATCTCTCATCTTAATACAGCATCCCTGCTTAAAGGCATATCGGACTTAGTCAATTTTTCATAAATTCTAAGAAATTCATATATTAGGATGCTGCGAGATGAATGGGATGCTGCATGGAGATGAATCTTGATCTTCTTCATCTCCCATCTTAATACAGCATCCCTACTTAAAGGCATCTCGGACTTAGTCGATTTTTCATAAATTCTAAGAAAATCATATGTTAGGATGCTGCGAGATGAATGGGATGCTGCATGGAGATGAATCTTGATCTTCTTCATCTCCCAACTTAATACAGCATCCCTACTTAAAGGCATCTCGGACATAGTCGATTTTGCATAAATTCTAAGAAAAACATATGTTAGGATGCTGGGAGATGAATGGGATGCTGCATGGAGATGGATTTTGATCTTCTTCATCTCCCATCTTAATACAGCATCCCTACTTAAAGGCATCTCGCACTTAGTCGATTTTTCATAAATTCATAGAAATTCATATGTTAGGATGCTGGGAGATGAATGGGATGCTGCATGGAGATGAATCTTGATCTTCTTCATCTCCCATCTTAATACAGCATCCCTACTTAAAGGCATCTCGGACTTAGTCGATTTTTCATAAATTCTAAGAAATTCATATGTTAGGATGCTGCGAGATGAATGGGATGCTGCATGGAGATGAATCTTGATCTTCTTCATCTCCCATCTTAATACAGCATCCCTACTTAAAGGCATCTCGGACTTAGTCGATTTTTCATAAATTCTAAGAAATTCATATGTTAGGATGCTGCGAGATGAATGGGATGCTGCATGGAGATGAATCTTGATCTTCTTCATCTCCCATCTAAATACAGCATCCCTACTTAAATGCATCTCGGACTTAGTCGATTTTTCATAAATTCTAAGAAATTCATATGTTAGGATGCTGCAAGATGAATGGGATGCTGCATGGAGATGAATCTTGATCTTCTCCATCTCCCATCTTAATACAGCATCCCTACTTAAAGGCATCTCGGACTTAGTCGATTTTTCATAAATTCTAAGAAAAACATATGTTAGGATGTTGCGAGATGAATGGGATGCTGCATGGAGATGAATCTTGATCTTCTCCATCTCCCATGTTTATACAGCATCCCTACTTAAAGGCATCTCGGACTTAGTCGATTTTTCATAAATTCTAAGAAAAACATATGTTAGGATGCTGCGAGATGAATGGGATGCTGCATGGAGATGAATCTTGATCTTCTCAATCTCCCATCTTACTACAGCATCCCTACTTAAAGGCATCTCGGACTTAGTCAATTTTTCATGAATTCTAAGAAATTCATATGTAAGGATGCTTCGAGATGAATGGGATGCTGCATGGAGATGAATCTTGATCTTCTCCATCTCCCATCTTAATACAGCATCCCTACTTAAAGGCATCTCGGACTTAGTCGATTTTTCATAAATTCATAGAAATTCATATGTTAGGATGCTGCGAGATGAATGGGATGCTGCATGGAGATGAATCTTGATCTTCTACATCTCCCATCTTAATACAGCATCCCTACTTAAATGTATCTCGGACTTAGTCGATTTTTCATAAATTCTAAGAAAAACATATGTTAGGATGCTGCGAGATGAATGGGATGCTGCATGCAGATGAATATTGATCTCCTACATCTCCCGTCTCAATACAGCATCCCTACTTAAAGGCATCTCGGACTTAGTCGATTTTTCATAAATTCATAGAAATTCATATGTTAGGATGCTGCGAGATGAATGGGATGCTGCATGGAGATGCATCTTGATCTCCTACATCTCCCATCTTAATACAGCATCCCTACTTAAAGCCATCTCGGACTTAGTCGATTTTTCATAAATTCTAAGAAATACATATGTTAGGATGCTGGGAGATGAATGGGATGCTGCATGATGATGAATCTTGATCTCCTACATCTCTCATCTCAATACAGCATCCTTACTTAAAGCCATCTCGGACTTAGTCGATTTTTCATAAATTCATAGAAATTCATATGTTAGGATGCTGGGAGATGAATGGGATGCTGCATGGAGATGAATCTTGATCTCCTACATCTCCCATCTTAATACAGCATCCCTACTTAAAGCCATCTCGGACTTAGTCGATTTTTCATAAATTCTAAGAAATTCATATGTTAGGATGCTGGGAGATGAATGGGATGCTGCATGGAGATGAATCTTGATCTTCTTCATCTCCCATCTTAATACAGCATCCCTACTTGAAGGCATCTCGGACTTAGTCGATTTTTCATAAATTCTAAGAAATTCATATGTTAGGATGCTGGGAGATGAATGGGATGCTGCATGGAGATGAATCTGGATCTCCTACATCTCCCATCTCAATACAGCATCCCTACTTAAAGGCATCTCGGACTTAGTCGATTTTTCATAAATTCATAGAAATTCATATGTTAGGATGCTGCGAGATGAATGGGATGCTGCATGGAGATGAATCTTGATCTACTTCATCTCCCATCTTAATACACCATCCCCACTTAAATGCATCTCGGACTTAGTCGATTTTTCATAAATTCTAAGAAAAACATATGTTAGGATGCTGCGAGATGAATGGGATGCTGCATGGAGATGAATCTTGATCTTCTTCATCTCCCATCTTAATACAGCATCCCTACTTAAAGGCATCTCGGACTTAGTCGATTTTTCATAAATTCTAAGAAAAACATATGTTAGGATGCTGCGAGATGAATGGGATGCTGCATGCAGATGAATATTGATCTCCTACATCTCCCGTCTCAATACAGCATCCCTACTTAAAGGCATCTCGGACTTAGTCGATTTTTCATAAATTCATAGAAATTCATATGTTAGGATGCTGCGAGATGAATGGGATGCTGCATGGAGATGAATCTTGATCTACTTCATCTCCCATCTTAATACAGCATCCCTACTTAAATGCATCTCGGACTTAGTCGATTTTTCATAAATTCTAAGAAAAACATATGTTAGGATGCTGCGAGATGAATGGGATGCTGCATGGAGATGAATCTTGATCTCCTACATCTCCCATCTCAATACAGCATCCCTACTTGAAGGCATCTCGGACTTAGTCGATTTTTCATAAATTCATAGAAATTCATATGTTAGGATGCTGCGAGATGAATGGGATGCTGCATGCAGATGAATATTGATCTTCTTCATCTCCCATCTTAATACAGCATCCCTACTTGAAGGCATCTCGGACTTAGTCGATTTTTCATAAATTCTAAGAAATTCATATGTTAGGATGCTGCGAGATGAATGGGATGCTGCATGGAGATGAATCTTGATCTACTTCATCTCCCATCTTAATACAGCATCCCTACTTAAATGCATCTCGGACTTAGTCGATTTTTCATAAATTCTAAGAAAAACATATGTTAGGATGCTGGGAGATGAATGGGATGCTGCATGGAGATGAATCTTGATCTCCCACATCTCCCATCTTGATACAGCATCCCTACTTTAAGGCATCTTGGACTTAGTCGATTTTTCATAAATCCATAGAAATTCATATGTTAGGATGCTGCGAGATGAATGCGATGCTGCATGGAGATAAATCTTGATCTTTTACATCTCCTATCTTAATACAGCATCCCTACTTAAAGGCATCTCGGACTTAGTCGATTTTTCATAGATTCTTAGAAAAACATATGGTAGGATGCTGCGAGATGAATGGGATGCTGCATGGAGATGAATCTTGATCTTCTTCATCTCCCATCATAATACAGCATCCCTACTGAAAGGCATCTCGGACTTAGTCGATTTTTCATAAATTCTTAGAAATTCATATGTTAGGATGCTGCGAGATGAATGGGATGCTGCATGGAGATGAATCTTGATCTTCTTCATCTCCCATCTTAATACAGCATACCTACTTAAAGGCATCTCGGACTTAGTCGATTTTTCATAAATTCATAGAAATTCATATGTTAGGATGCTGGGAGATGAATGGGATGCTGCATGGAGATGAATCTTGATCTTCTTCATCTCCCATCTTAATACAGCATCCCTACTTAAAGGCATCTCGGACTTAGTCGATTTTTCATAAATTCTAAGAAATTCATATGTTAGGATGCTGCGAGATGAATGGGATGCTGCATGGAGATGAATCTTGATCTTCTTCATCTCCCATCTTAATACAGCATCCCTACTTAAATGCATCTCGGACTTAGTCGATTTTTCATAACTTCTAAGAAAAACATATGTTAGGATGCTGCGAGATGAATGGGATGCTGCATGGAGATGAATCTTGATCTTCTTCATCTCCCATCTTGATACAGCATCCCTACTTTAAGGCATCTTGGACTTAGTCAATTTTTCATAAATTCTAAGAAAAACATATGTTAGGGTGCTGCGAGATGAATGGGATGCTGCATGGAGATGATTCTTGATCTTCTTTATCTCCCATCTTAATACAGCATCCCTACTTAAAGGCATCTCGGACTTAGTCGATTTTTCATAAATTCTAAGAAAAACATATGTTATGATGCTGCGAGATGAATGGGATGCTGCATGGAGATGCATCTTGATCTTCTTCATCTCCCATCTTTATACAGCATCCCTACTTAAAGGCATCTCGGACTTAGTCGATTTTTAATAAATTCTAAGAAAAACATATGTTTGGATGCTGCGAGATGAATGGGATGCTGCATGGAGATGAATCTTGATCTTCTTCATCTCTCATATTAATACAGCATCCCTACTTAAAGGCATCTCGGACTTAGTCGATTTTTCATAAATTCTAAGAAAAACATATGTAAGGATGCTGCGAAATGAATGGGATGCTGCATGGAGATGATTCTTGATCTTCTTTATCTCCCATCTTAATACAGCATCCCTACTTAAAGGCATCTCGGACTTAGCCGATTTTTCATAAAATCTAAGAAAAACATATGTTAGGATGCTGCGAGATGGATGGGATGCTGCATGGAGATGAATCTTGATCTCCCACATCTCTCATCTCAATACAGCATCCCTACTTAAAGGCATCTCGGACTTAGTCGATTTTTCATAAATTCATAGAAATTCATATGTTAGGATGCTGGGAGATGAATGGGATGCTGCATGGAGATGAATCTTGATCTTCTTCATCTCCCATCTTAATACAGCATCCCTACTTAAAGGCATCTCGGACTTAGTCGATTTTTCATAAATTCTAAGAAATTCATATGTTAGGATGCTGGGAGATGAATGGGATGCTGCATGGAGATGAATCTTGATCTCCTACATCTCCCATCTCAATACAGCATCCCTACTTAAAGGCATCTCGGACTTAGTCGATTTTTCATAAATTCATAGAAATTCATATGTTAGGATGCTGGGAGATGAATGGGATGCTGCATGGAGATGAATCTTGATCTTCTTCATCTCCCATCTTAATACAGCATCCCTACTTAAAGGCATCTCGGACTTAGTCGATTTTTCATAAATTCTAAGAAATTCATATGTTAGGATGCTGCGAGATGAATGGGATGCTGCATGGAGATGAATCTTGATCTTCTTCATCTCCCATCTTAATACAGCATCCCTACTTAAATGCATCTCGGACTTAGTCGATTTTTCATAAATTCTAAGAAAAACATATGTTAGGATGCTGCGAGATGAATGGGATGCTGCATGGAGATGAATCTTGATCTTCTTCATCTCCCATCTTAATACAGCATCCCTACTTAAAGGCATCTCGGACTTAGTCGATTTTTCATAAATTCTAAGAAATTCATATGTTAGGATGCTGGGAGATGAATGGGATGCTGCATGGAGATGAATCTTGATCTCCTACATCTCCCATCTCAATACAGCATCCCTACTTAAAGGCATCTCGGACTTAGTCGATTTTTCATAAATTCTAAGAAATTCATATGTTAGGATGCTGCGAGATGTATGGGATGCTGCATGGAGATAAATCTTGATCTTCTTCATCTTCCATCTCAATACAGCATCCCTACTTAAAGGCATCTCGGACTTAGTCGATTTTTCATAAATTCTAAGAAAAACATATGTAAGGATGCTGCGAGATAAATGGGATGCTGCATGGAGATGAATCTTGATCTTCTGCATCTCCCATCTTAATACAGCATCCCTACTTAAAGGCATCTCGGACTTAGTCGATTTTTCATAAATTCTAAGAAAATCACATGTTAGGATGCTGCGAGATGAATGGGATGCTGCATGGAGATGAATCTTGATCTTCTTCATCTCCCATCTTAATACAGCATCCCTACTTAAAGGCATCTCGGACTTAGTCGATTTTTCATGAATTCTCAGAAAAACTTATGTTAGGATGCTGCGAGATAAATGGGATGCTGCATGGAGATGAATGTTGATCTTCTTCATCTCCCATCTTAAAACAGCATCCCTACTTAAAGGCATCTCGGACTTAGTCGATTTTTCATTAATTCTAAGAAAAACATATGTTTGGATGCTGCGAGATAGATGGGATGCTGCATGGAGATGAATCTTGATCTGCTTCATCTCCCATCTTAATACAGCATCCCTACTTAAAGGCATCTCGGACTTAGTCGATTTTTCATAAATTCTAAGAAATTCATATGTTAGGATGCTGGGAGATGAATGAGATGCTGCATGGAGATGAATCTTGATCTTCTTCATCTCCCATCTTAATACAGCATCCCTACTTAGAGGCATCTCGGACTTAGTCGATTTTTCATAAATTCCAAGAAATTCATATGTTAGGATGCTGGGAGATGAATGGGATGCTGCATGGAGATGAATCTTGATCTCCTACATCTCCCATCTTAATACAGCATCCCTACTTAAAGGCATCTCGGACTTAGTCGATTTTTCATAAATTCATAGAAAAACATATGTTAGGATGCTGCGAGATGAATGGGATGCTGCATGGAGATGAATCTTGATCTTCTTCATCTCCCATCTTAATACAGCATCCCTACTTAAAGGCATCTCGGACTTAGTCGATTTTTCATAAATTCTAAGAAATTCATATGTTAGGATGCTGGGAGATGAATGGGATGCTGCATGGAGATGAATCTTGATCTTCTTCATCTCCCATCTCAATACAGCATCCCTACTTAAAGGCATCTCGGACTTAGACGATTTTTCATAAATTCTAAGAAAAACATATGTTAGGATGCTGCGAGATGAATAGGATGCTGCATGGAGATGAATCTTGATCTTCTTCATCTCCCATCTTAATACAGCATCCCTACTTAAAGGCATCTCGGACTTAGTCGATTTTTCATAAATTCTAAAAAAAAACATATGTTAGGATGCTGCGAGATGAATGGGATGCTGCATGGAGATGAATCTTGATCTTCTTCATCTCCCATCTCAATACAGCATCCCTACTTAAAGGCATCTCGGACTTAGTCGATTTTTCATAAATTCTAAGAAAAACATATGTTAGGATGCTGCGAGATGAATGGGATGCTGCATGGAGATGAATCTTGATCTTCTTCATCTCCCATCTCAATACAGCATCCCTACTTAAAGGCATCTCGGACTTAGTCGATTTTTCATAAATTCTAAAAAAAACATATGTTAGGATGCTGCGAGATGAATGGGATGCTGCATGGAGATGCATCTTGATCTCCTACATCTCCCATCTTAATACAGCATCCCTACTTAAAGCCATCTCGGACTTGGTCGATTTTTCATAAATTCTAAGAAATACCTATGTTAGGATGCTGGGAGATGAATGGGATGCTGCATGGAGATGAATCTGGATCTCCTACATCTCCCATCTCAATACAGCATCCCTACTTAAAGGCATCTCGGACTTAGTCGATTTTTCATAAATTCATAGAAATTCATATGTTAGGATGCTGCGAGCTGAATGGGATGCTGCATGGAGATGAATCTTGATCTACTTCATCTCCCATCTTAATACAGCATCCCTACTTAAATGCATCTCGGACTTAGTCGATTTTTCATAAATTCTAAGAAAAACATATGTTAGGATGCTGCGAGATGAATGGGATGCTGCATGGAGATGAATCTTGATCTTCTTCATCTCCCATCTTAATACAGCATCCCTACTTAAAGGCATCTCGGACTTAGTCGATTTTTCATAAATTCTAAGAAATTCATATGTTAGGATGCTGCGAGATGAATGGGATGCTGCATAGAGATGAATCTTGATCTCCTACATCTCCCATCTTAATACAGCATCCCTACTTAAAGGCATCTCGGACTTAGTCGATTTTTCATAAATTCTAAGAAAAACATATGTTAGGATGCTGCGAGATGAATGGGATGCTGCATGGAGATGAATCTTGATCTTGTTCATCTCCCATCTTAATGCAGCATCCCTACTTAAAGGCATCTCGGACTTAGTCGATTTTTCATAAATTCTAAGAAAAACATATGTTAGGATGCTGCGAGATGAATGGGATGCTGCATGGAGATAAATCTTGATCTTCTACATCTCCCATCTTAATACAGCATCCCTACCTAAAGGCATCTCGGACTTAGTCGATTTTTCATAAATTCTAAGAAAAACATATGTTAGGATGCTGCGAGATGAATGGGATGCTGCATGGAGATGAATCTTTATCTTCTCCATCTCCCATCTTAATGCAGCATCCCTACTTAAAGGCATCTCGGACTTAGTCGATTTTTCATAAATTCTAAGAAAAACATATGTTAGGATGCTGGGAGATGAATGGGATGCTGAATGGAGATGAATGGGATGCTGAATGGAGATGAATCTTGATCTTCTTCATCTTCCATCTCGATACAGCATCCCTACTTAAAGGCATCTCGGACTTAGTCGATTTTTAATAAATTCTAAGAAATTCATATGTTGGGATACTGCGAGATGAATAGGATGCTGCATGGAGATGAATCTTGATCTTCTTCATCTCCCATCTTAATACAGCATCCCTACTTAAAGGCATCTCGGACTTAGTCGATTTTTCATAAATTCTAAGAAAAACATATGTTAGGATGCTGCGAGGAGAATGGGATGCTGCATGGAGATGAATCTTGATCTTCTTCATCTCCCATCTTAATGCAGCATCCCTACTTAAAGGCATCTCGGACTTAGTCGATTTTTCATAAATTCTAAGAAAAACATATGTTAGGATGCTGCGAGATGAATGGGATGCTGCATGGAGATGAATCTTGATCTTCTCCATCTCCCATCTCGATACAGCATCCCTACTTAAAGGCATCTCGGACTTAGTCGATTTTTCATAAATTCATAGAAATTCATATGTTAGGATGCTGGGAGTTGAATGGGATGCTGCATGGAGATGAATCTTGATCTCCTACATCTCCCATCTTAATACAGCATCCCTACTTAAAGGCATCTCGGACTTAGTCGATTTTTCATAAATTCATAGAAAAACATATGTTAGGATGCTGCGAGATGAATGAGATGCTGCATGGAGATGAATCTTGATCTTCTTCATCTCCCATCTCGATACAGCATCCCTACTTAAAGCCATCTCGGACTTGGTCGATTTTTCATAAATTCTAAGAAATACCTATGTTAGGATGCTGGGAGATGAATGGGATGCTGCATGGAGATGAATCTGGATCTCCTACATCTCCCATCTCAATACAGCATCCCTACTTAAAGGCATCTCGGACTTAGTCGATTTTTCATAAATTCATAGAAATTCATATGTTAGGATGCTGCGAGCTGAATGGGATGCTGCATGGAGATGAATCTTGATCTACTTCATCTCCCATCTTAATACAGCATCCCTACTTAAATGCATCTCGGACTTAGTCGATTTTTCATAAATTCTAAGAAAAACATATGTTAGGATGCTGCGAGATGAATGGGATGCTGCATGGAGATGAATCTTGATCTTCTTCATCTCCCATCTTAATACAGCATCCCTACTTAAAGGCATCTCGGACTTAGTCGATTTTTCATAAATTCTAAGAAATTCATGTGTTAGGATGCTGCGAGATGAATGGGATGCTGCATAGAGATGAATCTTGATCTCCTACATCTCCCATCTTAATACAGCATCCCTACTTAAAGGCATCTCGGACTTAGTCGATTTTTCATAAATTCTAAGAAAAACATATGTTAGGATGCTGCGAGAAGAATGGGATGCTGCATGGAGATAAATCTTGATCTCTTACATCTACTATCTCAATACAGCATCCCTACTTAAAGCCATCTCGGACTAAGTCGATTTTTCATAAATTCTAAGAAAAACATATGTTAGGATGCTGCGAGATGAATGGGATGCTGCATGGAGATGAATCTTGATCTTCTTCATCTCCCATCTTAATACAGCATCCCTACTTAAAGGCATCTCGGACTTAGTCGATTTTTCATAAGTTCTAAGAAATTCATATGTTAGGATGCTGGGAGATGAATGGGATGCTGCATGGAGATGAATCTTGATCTTCTTCATCTCCCATCTTAATACAGCATCCCTACTTAAAGGCATCTCGGACTTAGTCGATTTTTCATAAATTCTAAGAAATTCATATGTTAGGATGCTGCGAGATGAATGGGATGCTGCATGGAGATGAATCTTGATCTTCTTCATCTCCCATCTCGATACAGCATCCCTACTTAAAGGCATCTCGGACTTAGTCGATTTTTCATAAATTCATAGAAAAACATATGTTAGGATGCTGCGAGATGAATGAGATGCTGCATGGAGATGAATCTTGATCTTCTTCATCTCCCATCTTAATACAGCATCCCTCCTTAAAGGCATCTCGGACCTAGTCGATTTTTCATAAATTCATAGAAAAACATATGTTAGAAAGCTGCGAGATGAATGGGATGCTGCATGGAGATGAATCTTGATCTTCTTCATCTCCCATCTTAATACAGCATCCCTACTTAAAGGCATCTCGGACTTAGTCGATTTTTCATAAATTCTAAGAAAAACATATGTTAGGATGCTGCGAGATGAATGGGATGCTGCTTGGAGATAAATCTTGATTTTCTTTATCTCCCATCTTAATACAGCATCCCTACTTAAAGGCATCTCGGACTTAGTCGATTTTTCATAAATTCTAAGAAAACAATATGTTAGGATGCTGCGAGATGAATGGGATGCTGCATGGAGATGAATCTTGATCTTCTCCATCTCCCATCTTAATACAGCATCCCTACTTAAAGGCATCTCGGACTTAGTCGATTTTTCATAAATTCTAAGAAAAACATATGTTAGGATGCTGCGAGATGAATGGGATGCTGCATGGAGATGAATCTTGATCTTCTCCATCTCCCATCTTAATACAGCATCCCTACTTAAAGGCATCTCGGACTTAGTCGATTTTTCATAAATTCTAAGAAAACAATATGTTAGGATGCTGCGAGATGAATGGGATGCTGCATGGAGATGAATCATGATCTTCTTCATCTCCCATCTTAATACAGCATCCCTACTTAAAGGCATCTCGGACTTGGTCGATTTTTCATAAATTCTAAAAAAAAACATATGTTAGGATGCTGGGAGATGAATGGGATGCTGCATGGAGATGAATCTTGATCTCCTACATCTCCCATCTCAATACAGCATCCCTACTTAAAGGCATCTCGGACTTAGTCGATTTTTCATAAATTCATAGAAATTCATATGTTAGGATGCTGGGAGATGAATGGGATGCTGCATGGAGATGAATCTTGATCTTCTTCATCTCCCATCTTAATACAGCATCCCTACTTAAAGGCATCTCGGACTTAGTCGATTTTTCATAAATTCTAAGAAATTCATATGTTAGGATGCTGGGAGATGAATGGGATGCTGCATGGAGATGAATCTTGATCTCCTACATCTCCCATCTCAATACAGCATCCCTACTTAAAGGCATCTCGGACTTAGTCGATTTTTCATAAATTCATAGAAATTCATATGTTAGGATGCTGGGAGATGAATGGGATGCTGCATGGAGATGAATCTTGATCTTCTTCATCTCCCATCTTAATACAGCATCCCTACTTAAAGGCATCTCGGACTTAGTCGATTTTTCATAAATTCTAAGAGATTCATATGTAAGGATGCTGCGAGATGAATGGGATGCTGCATGGAGATGAATCTTAATCTTCTTCATCTCCCATCTTGATAGAGCATCCCTACTTTAAGGCATCTCGGACTTAGTCGATTTTTCATAAATCCATAGAAATTCATATGTTAGGATGCTGGGAGATGAATGGGATGCTGCATGGAGATGAATCTTGATCTTCTTCATCTCCCATCTTAATACAGCATCCCTACTTAAGGGCATCTCGGACTTAGTCGATTTTTCATAAATTCTAAAGAATTCATATGTTAGGATGCTGGGAGATGAATGGGATGCTGCATGGAGATGCATCTTGATCTCCTACATCTCCCATCTTAATACAGCATCCCTACTTAAAGGCATCTCGGACCTAGTCGATTTTTCATAAATTCTAAGAAATTCATATGTTAGGATGCTGGGAGATGAATGGGATGCTGCATGGAGATGAATCTTGATCTTCTTCATCTCCCATCTTAATACAGCATCCCTACTTAAAGGCATCTCGGACTTAGTCGATTTTTCATAAATTCTAAGAAATTCATATGTTAGGATGCTGGGAGATGAATGGGATGCTGCATGGAGATGAATCTTGATCTCCAACATCTCCCATCTTAGTAAAGCATCCCTACTTAAAGGCATCTCGGACTTAGTCGATTTTTCATAAATTCATAGAAAAACATATGTTAGGATGCTGCGAGATGAATGAGATGCTGCATGGAGATGAATCTTGACCTTTTTCATCTCCCATCTTAATACAGCATCCCTACTTAAAGGCATCTCGGACTTAGCCGATTTTTCATAAAATCTAAGAAAAACATATGTTAGGATGCTGCGAGATGGATGGGATGCTGCATGGAGATGAATCTTGATCTCCCACATCTCTCATCTCAATACAGCATCCCTACTTAAAGGCATCTCGGACTTAGTCGATTTTTCATAAATTCATAGAAATTCATATGTTAGGATGCTGGGAGAGGAATGGGATGCTGCATGGAGATGAATCTTGATCTTCTTCATCTCCCATCTTAATACAGCATCCCTACTTAAAGGCATCTCGGACTTAGTCGATTTTTCATAAATTCTAAGAAATTCATATGTTAGGATGCTGGGAGATGAATGGGATGCTGCATGGAGATGAATCTTGATCTCCTACATCTCCCATCTCAATACAGCATCCCTACTTAAAGGCATCTCGGACTTAGTCGATTTTTCATAAATTCATAGAAATTCATATGTTAGGATGCTGGGAGATGAATGGGATGCTGCATGGAGATGAATCTTGATCTTCTTCATCTCCCATCTTAATACAGCATCCCTACTTAAAGGCATCTCGGACTTAGTCGATTTTTCATAAATTCTAAGAAATTCATATGTTAGGATGCTGCGAGATGAATGGGATGCTGCATGGAGATGAATCTTGATCTTCTTCATCTCCCATCTTAATACAGCATCCCTACTTAAATGCATCTCGGACTTAGTCGATTTTTCATAAATTCTAAGAAAAACATATGTTAGGATGCTGCGAGATGAATGGGATGCTGCATGGAGATGAATCTTGATCTTCTTCATCTCCCATCTTAATACAGCATCCCTACTTAAAGGCATCTCGGACTTAGTCGATTTTTCATAAATTCTAAGAAATTCATATGTTAGGATGCTGGGAGATGAATGGGATGCTGCATGGAGATGAATCTTGATCTCCAACATCTCCCATCTTAATACAGCATCCCTACTTAAAGCCATCTCGGACTTAGTCGATTTTTCATAAATTCTAAGAAATTCATATGTTAGGATGCTGGGAGATGAATGGGATGCTGCATGGAGATGAATCTTGATCTCCTACATCTCTCATCTCAATACAGCATCCCTACTTAAAGGCATCTCGGACTTAGTCGATTTTTCATAAATTCATAGAAATTCATATGTTAGGATGCTGGGAGATGAATGGGATGCTGCATGGAGATGAATCTTGATCTCCTACATCTCCCATCTTAATACAGCATCCCTACTTAAAGCCATCTCGGACTTAGTCGATTTTTCATAAATTCATATAAATTCATATGTTAGGAGGCTGGGAGATGGTCAGCTTAGATTGTAGGTGAGACTTGTGTATTTGTTCGAAGTCATGTATAAGGCAACGTGTGCCTAAGTCTCAACCCGCAGGTTCGGACTTCTATAGTGTTTCGTCAATTATCATATGGCAACTTGTGCCGAAGTCTCAACCCGCAGGTTCGGACTTCTATAGTGTTTCGTCAATTATCATATGGCAACTTGTGCCGAAGTCTCAACCCGCAGGTTCGGACTTCTGGAAGGATCACTTGGCCACTAATGATCCTTCCGCAGGTTCACCTACGGAAACCTTGTTACGACTTTTACTTCCTCTAAATCATCAAGTTCGGTCAACTTCGATAAAGCAGACGCGGTTCACGAGGATCCAGCGAACGATCATCTCCAAAGACCTCACTAAATAATCCATCGGTAGTAGCGACGGGCGGTGTGTACAAAGGGCAGGGACGTATTCAACGCTGGCTGATGACCAGCACTTACTAGAAGTTCCGAGTTCATATGGACCATTGCAATCCATAATCCCTACTAAGTGAGTATTTGAGTGATTTCCCGTTCCTCTCGGAATAGGAGACACGCTGCTACCCACATTGTAGCACGCGTGTAGCCCAGAACATCTAAGGGCATCACGGACCTGTTATCGCTCGATCTCATTTTGCTAAACACAAATTGTCCTGCTAAGCAGCGTACCGTAAGTGCACTTGCGCACACGAACAGCGAAGGTGTCAGGTCATACTCCACCGAAAGGTCCTAACCCGTTCCAATCGGCATCGACGCATTAACGCTGACTGCGTTCTAGTTAGCATATGTGAGTCACGTTCGTTATCGGAATTAACCAGACAAATCAATCCACGAACTAAGAACGGCCATGCACCACTACCCTTAAATTTGAGAAAGAGCTATTAATCTGTCTCACCTCCATAAGTTCGGACCTGGTAAGTTTTCCCGTGTTGAGTCAAATTGAACCGCAAGCTCCATTTCATTTTTTTTGGACAAGGGTTCAGCTTGCTCGATGTCCCGATGTCCCGGACTACGAAACAAGCATACTCCCTCCTCTTGCCCTTTGGATTCCAACCCGCTATGCACCTACACGGTAGAAGCATGGATGGAAGGGCTTCTGTCCCTAGGTTAAAATCTCAGTTTACGGACGCTGTGGCACGCAACTAACTCCTGAAGGGTGAAAGCGCGTGTCGCTAAAGGACTAACAGGTACCCCCTGCCTACCAGGGTCATGTTTCCCAAGCCTAAAGCGACGGACTCGGTGCAGTGCAACTTAAGCGGCTCAGGAGATCGATCCGACAGCTGGCTTATCTGACACCAATACCTCCTAAAAACCCGAAAATGGGGACTTGCACTTGTTCTTGAGGCATGGACTCTTCCCTTTTACTGCACTTGGCGTGCTGACTCGTTCTGCGATTTCTCGCCCTCTTTCTGCACTTGCGTGCTCTCCTTGCACTTTCGTGCCTGCACTGAACGTGCCTGTATGTGCCACGATTGATCCACCGTTCTGCTGCTGGCCGAGACCAGCAACCCCAGGAAAAGCGCAAGGCAGCTCCTTCGTGTCCGGTGGATCGCTCGATGGCGAACGCATCAGTCGGGGCCCCCACACGTAGGCTCTGGCGACTTCTGCGGCGTGAATCTTCAAGGAGAGTGAGTCCCTTCCGAAACACTCCCTACGTCTTCGCGGTCCAGTCCGCTGACATAGGGTCAATCCTAACCTCCCTCACTCGGAGAGGCTCAACAGACCAGAGGGCTAGATATCAAAAAGCAGGATTAAAGATACCTTACAAGGCCCGTTCCGTCTGCGGCACACTACCATACCCCGTCCAGTCATGATCAAGAATGCTACAGTGTTGGGCCACCGAGCAGACATAGAAATACACCTTCGAGAGTTTCACTCTGATAGTGCACGAGAGGGCGGATATCCCTCCCACCCAGATCTCTGTTCGTCACCCCTGTTTCCAGGGGGTCCAGTGGCGCCACGAGGAGGCCAGTATTCCAGGCGTTCACGCCGTCACACCGTTTGACCGGAATGACCCCACATTGACTGCGAGCCCACAAGCTCCATTTCATTGTGGTGCCCTTCCGTCAATTCCTTTAAGTTTCAACTTTGCAACCATACTTCCCCCGGAACCTGACTTTGGTTTCCCGGAAGCTACTGAGAGCACCTGGTTGTAGCGTCTCCCAATTGCTAGTTGTTCTACGCCGTGGTCCAAGTCCCATTTCATTCGTTTTCGGACCCATTTTGCTATATGTTTCACTAATAGCTTCGGCCATGGACAAGCTGATATTCTGTTTGTATTTTTGCTTGATAGTCCCACTCAAGACCATTCCAAAACACACCGCAACTTGTCGCTCGGTGGCAAACTGACCGAGTTATAATTCATGAAAGATACCTCAACTTGGTACACCATGTGGTCGGCCCAAACCATATACCGACCAAACGACCGACTTGGAGCACCCTGACCGGGTTGGCCCCATATAATGAAAGTTGCGTCTCTACACGCCCAACTTATGAATATTCTACGCCAAGTCGCTATCTCTTACCGGTAAGCCGGTATTCACCTTCCAAGGGTGATTTTGGTCAAGTGCCATTTCCTGCGACTTGGTCCCCGAATTGGACCATCATCACCTAATATCTCCGTGGTCTTTCAACTCAGCCTCATGAAACTTTCAGGGTAGATAGGTCTCCCCGAGACCTTTCCAACGGTGAGCCGTTTGCCTCGCTCGGCCATATACAGCCGAAGTTATTAATGGTACTTGGTACCTTACCCTGTTTTTTCCATACTTGTTCGTACTTGGGTACAAACTTTGTATCGCCCATATCTCCACTTTGGAGGCCAGCCAGCACCTTGGCCCCAAATACTTTTTTGTTGGTCATACTATGCCCAAAATATAAATGTTCTACGTCAACTTGCTATCTCTTCTCCAACTTGCCGTTATTCTTGGTCCAAGTCCCATTTCATTCGTTTTTGGACCCATTTTGCTATATGTTTCACTAATAGCTTCGGCCATGGACAAGCTGATTTTCTATTTGTATTTTTGCTTGATAGTCCCACTCAAGACCATTCCAAATCACATCGCAACTTGTCGCTCGGTGGCAAACTGACCGAGTTATAATTCATGAAAGGTACCTCTTCTTGGTACACCACATGGTCGGCCCAAACCATAAACCGACCAAACGACCGACTTGGAGCACCCTGACCGGGTTGCCCCCATATAATGAAAGTTGCGTCTTTACACGCCCAACTTATGAATATTCTACGCCAAGTCGCTATCTCTTACCGGTAAGCCGGTATTCACCTTCCAAGGGTGATTTTGGTCAAGCGCCATTTCCTGCGACTTGGTCCCCGAATTGGACCATCATCACCTAATATCTCCGTGGTCTTTCAACTCAGCCTCATGAAACTTTCAGGGTAGATAGGTCTCCCCAAGACCTTTCCAACGGTGAGCCGTTTGCCTCGCTCGGCCATCTACAGCCGAAGTTATTAATGGTACTTGGTACCTTACCCTGTTTTTTCCATACTTGTTCGTACTTGGGTACAAACTTTGGATCGCCCATATCTCCACTTTGGAGGCCAGCCAGCACCTTGGCCCCATATACTTTTTTGTTGGTGATACCATGCACCAAATATAATTGTTCTACGCAAGCTTGCTATCTCTTCTCCAACTTGCGGTTATTTTTGACTCAAGTCCCATTTCCATAGTTTTTGGTACCAATTTGCTCTATGTTTCGCTAATAGCTTCGCCCAAGGACTTTGTGATTTTTTGTTCGCATTTTTCCTAAATAGTCCCACTCAAGACTATTCCAAATCACACCTTAGCTTGTCGCTCAGTGCCATACAGCCAGAGTTTTAATTCATGAAAGGTACATCACCTTGGTACACCACGTGGTCGGTCCAAACCATCAACCAACCATATGACCGACTTCGAGTCGAGCTAGCGGCTAGGCTCAATATAATGAAATGCGTGTCTTGATGCGGGCTACTGACGGTCTGAACAATGTAGCTCGCTAGCTCGTCTCTAAACTTGTGTTTTGGTCGAATATTGGGTGTTCATGTACCACTTCGGGTAACATGGACTTTGGTGCAACTTTACCACTTGTGCACTTAATAACTTCCCGGTCATTCAAGTCTTTGCCTTCATACTTTCAGGGTAGTTAGGTCTCGTCGAGACCTTTCCATACATATGCCAAACTCATCGATCGGACATCTATAGCCCGAGTTATTCGCGGTACACCGTACCTTACCCTGTTTTTTCCTCAATTGGGTACAAACCTTGGAACACCCATATCGCCCCTTTAGAGACTAGCTGGCACGTTGGCCCCATAGAATGATAAGTGCGCCTTGACTAGGACTACTGACGGTCAGAACATTTCAACTTGCTAGCTCGGGCCCACACTTGTGTTTTTCTCGAATATATGGTTCAAGTGTGCCACTTTGGGCACTTTTGGACATTTTGTCCCCACACAACTTTCTTGCCTTGGTAGATAGGGTCTTGTGTTCTCGGGCAAAAAGATGCACCAAGATATGGTCTAACTTTCGTTCTTTTACCGCAAAGCGCTATCTCCAACACCCGAGGAGATAGAAAGTGATTATGTTCGGTATATCGGTCTTCCATGGCCTACTATGGTAAGCCCCTGCAGGTATGCAACCGAAGGTGCTTGGTACATGTATTTGGTGCAATATCGGTGCAAAGTAGGTGTTTCCTTGATCGGGCTATAACTTTCTTGGTTGATGTTGGATTGCTTTACGGTCTTCGGGGGATAGTTAGGGAACATGTTGGCCAACATTTTCTTATTCCTCAGCCTGGCCGTACCTCTTACCGTCTAGGCGGTATTCATGCTCTAAGTTGGAACTTGTGTTCCTTCGGGCAACTTTTCTGACTTTGACGCTTAATAACTTCCGTTCATATGCAGTCTAAGCTCTGCAACTCTCAGGAAAGCTAGTACTACTCATTTCCTTTCCATATCAGTCTTTGGCTTGTCGATCCGATGTCTACAGCCTTAGTTATTCACGTTCCCTGTGAAGGTAGGTTGTTGCCCATTTTCCAGTTCATGTGGTAACATTCCCGGACTTTGCCGGCTTTCTCTTCATGTGGTAACTTGCTTGCTCATGTGGTAACTTGATAGTGTATTTCCGACAGACCCAATCTCGGACTTAGCCAATTTTTCCCTTCATATTATATGAATCCATCACTAGGCCATCTTGCTTGCTTGTGTGGTAACTTGAAAGTGTATGTCTGACAGACCCAATCTGGAACTTAGCCGATTTTTCTCTTCATATCATATGGATCCATCACTAGGCCATCTTGCTTGCTTGTGTGGTAACTTGATAGTGTATTTCCGACAGACCCAATCTCGGACTTAGCCGATTTTTCTCTTCATATTATATGGATCCATCACTAGGCCATGTTGCTTGCTTGTGTGGTAACTTGATAGTGTATTTCTGACAGACCCAATCTCGGACTTAGCCGATTTTTCTCTTCATATCATATGGATCCATCACTAGGCCATGTTGCTTGCTTGTGTGGTAACTTGATAGTGTATTTCTGACAGACCCAATCTTGGACTTGGCCGATTTTTCTGTTCATATCATATGGATCCATCCTTAGGCCATCTTGCTTGCTTGTGTGGTAACTTTGAAGTGTATTTCTGACAGACCCAATCTGGGACTTAGCCGATTTTTCTCTTCATATTATATGGATCCATCACTAGGCCATCTTGCTTGCTTGTGTGGTAACTTGATAGTGTATGTCTGACAGACCCAATCTCGGACTTAGCCGATTTTTCTCTTCATATTATATGGATCCTGGACTTAGCCGATTTTTCTCTTCATATCATATGGATCCATCACTAGGCCATCTTGCTTGCTTGTGTGGTAACTTGGAAGTGTATTTCTGACAGACCCAATCTGGGACTTAGCCGATTTTTCTCTTCATATCATATGGATCCATCACTAGGCCATCTTGCTTGCTTGTGTGGTAACTTGGAAGTGTATTTCTGACAGACCCAATCTGGGACTTAGCCGATTTTTCTCTTCATATTATATGGATCCTGGACTTAGCCGATTTTTCTCTTCATATCATATGGATCCATCACTAGGCCATCTTGCTTGCTTGTGTGGTAACTTGGAAGTGTATTTCTGACAGACCCAATCTGGGACTTAGCCGATTTTTCTCTTCATATTATATGGATCCTGGACTTAGCCGATTTTTCTCTTCATATCATATGGATCCATCATTAGGCCATCTTGCTTGCTTGTGTGGTAACTTGATAGTGTATTTCCGACAGACCCAATCTCGGACTTAGCCGATTTATCTCTTCATATTATATGGTTCCATCACTAGGCCATCTTGCTTGCTTGTGTGGTATCTTGAAAGTGTATGTCTGACAGACCCAATCTCGGACTTTGCCGATTTTTCTCTTCATATAATATGGATCCTGGACTTAGCCTGTTATTAGGTTATTATATATGGATCCTGGACTTAGCCGATTATTAGGTTATTATATATGGATCCTGGACTTAGCCGATTTTTCTCTTCATATAATATGGATCCGGGACTTAGCCGATTATTAGGTTATTATATATGGATCCTGGACTTAGCCGATATTTCTCTTCATATAATATGGATCCGGGACTTAGCCAATTTTTCTCTTCATATAATATGGATCCGGGACTTAGCCGATTTTTCTCTTCATATAATATGGATCCGGGACTTAGCCAATTTTTCTCTTCATGTGGTAACGTATGCCAATCGCTCACAAGTCATGGGATAAGGGTACTTGTGTTCTTCCATCTTCTAAGTCCCGCACGGGGACATCGTGATCGCCCCAAGTCCGGAATAGCGCCAAGTCAAGCCCCACGGTGGCCGTGCAGGACCTGTTAGCGGCGGCCCCACTGACAGCACTAATCCGGACTTAGAAATTATATCTTTCTAATCGAACACCACACACGCAACACCACCATACCACCATCTCCTTGCAAGTACCTAAGTACCCGCAACTCCATGGTGAAGGCAATGTCACTCCATCACCAACCTCTTTGCATTGCAAGCACTTGCGTACCTACAACACTCCGAAGAAGGCAACGGCGCGCGATGCTCGACTCCACACACCTCACCACACCACACCACCGATGGCCAGCCAGCCAGCCAGCCCAGCTAAGGGCTAACCCACCAACCAACCACCAATGGCCTAGGCCAGCCGGATCCCACCTTCAAGTCCAAGCACAGCCAAGTGCAAGTACCGCCAAGTGTTCACCAACCAACCATCACACCAGGTCAGCCGGCCAGTACCCACCTTCAAGTGCCATTACCCTCGGGTGCAAGCCCAATCAAGTGTTAACCAACCAACCCGGCCAAGGCAGCCAACAGGCCGGCACCCTACAGCACCGACCCGCCATCACCACCTCAACCGTTGACCATGCAAGTGGCCTCGGACAACAGGTGACACCCGAAGTACATCCGAAGAACGTATATCAAGTGTTTGCTCACCAAGTCCTCAACCAACCCCAAGTACCCGGAGGTACCCAGAGTGTTGGATCCGCCAACCCGTCCCGGCACTCCAAGTCCTTGCGAACCCAAAGTGTTTGCCCGGTAGGGCCATTGTATCACAACGCTTGCGACCATGCAAGTGGCCTCGAACAAGGTGACAGGGGTATCTTCACCAAGTTCTCAACCAACCCCAAGTACCCGGAGGTACCCAGAGTGTTGGGTCCGCCAACCACTACCAGCACTCCAAGTCCTCGCGAACATAAAGTGTTTGCCCGGTAGGGCCATTAGACCACAACGCTTGCTAACCATGCAAGTGGTCTCGGACAACAGGTGACACCCGAAGTACATCCGGAGAGTGTACAACAAGTGTTTGTTCACCAAGTCCTCAACCAACCCCAAGTACCCGGAGGTACCCAGAGTGTTGGGTCCGCCAACCACTACCAGCACTCTATGTCCTCGCGAACCCAAAGTGTTTGCCCGGTAGGGCCATTAGACCACAACGCTTGCTAACCATGCAAGTGGTCTCGGACAACAGGCGATACCCGAAGTACATCCGAAGAGTGTATATCAAGTGTTTGTTCACCAAGTCCTCAACCAACCCCAAGTACCCGGAGGTACCCCGAGTGTTGGATCCGCAAACCCGTCCCGGCACTCCAAGTCCTTGCGAACCCAAAGTGTTTGCCCGGTAGGGCCATTGTATCACAACGCTTGCTACCATGCAAGTGGCCTCGGACAACAGGTGACACCCGAAGTACATCCGGAGAGTGTACAACAAGTGTTTGTTCACCAAGTCCTCAACCAACCCCAAGTACCCGGAGGTACCCAGAGTGTTGGATCCGCCAACCCGTCCCGGCACTCCAAGTCCTTGCGAACCCAAAGTGTTTGCCCGGTAGGGCCATTGTATCACAACGCTTGCTACCATGCAAGTGGCCTCGAACAAGGTGACAGGGGTATCTTCACCAAGTTCTTCACATATGGAAGGATGCTGCGAGATGAATGGGATGCTGCATGGAGATGAATCTTGATCTCCTACATCTCCCATCTCAATACAGCATCCCTACTTAAAGGCATCTCGGACTTAGTCGATTTTTCATAAATTCTTAGAAATTCATATGTTAGGATGCTGCGAGATAAATGGGATGCTGCATGGAGATGAATCTTGATCTTCTTCATCTCCCATCTTAATACAGCATCCCTACATAAAGCCATCTCGGACTTAGTCGATTTTTCATAAATTCTAAGAAATTCATATGTTAGGATGCTGGGAGATGAATGGGATGCTGCATGGAGATGAATCTTGATCTCCTACATCTCCCATCTCAATACAGCATCCCTACTTCAAGGCATCTCGGACTTAGTCGATTTTTCATAAATTCATAGAAATTCATATGTTAGGATGCTGCGAGATGAATGGGATGCTGCATGCAGATGAATATTGATCTCCTACATCTCCCGTCTCAATACAGCATCCCTACTTAAAGGCATCTCGGACTTAGTCGATTTTTAATAAATTCATAGAAATTCATATGTTAGGATGCTGCGAGATGAATGGGATGCTGCATGGAGATGAATCTTGATCTCCTACATCTCTCATCTCAATACAGCATCCCTACTTAAAGCCATCTCGGACTTAGTCGATTTTTCATAAATTCATAGAAATTCATATGTTAGGATGCTGCGAGATGAATGGGATGCTGCATGGAGATGAATCTTGATCTCCTACATCTCTCATCTCAATTCAGCATCCCTACTTAAAGGCATCTCGGACTTAGTCGATTTTTCATAAATTCATAGAAATTCATATGTTAGGATGCTGGGAGATGAATGGGATGCTGCATAGAGATGAATCTTGATCTCCTACATCTCCCATCTCATTACAGCATCCCTACTTAAAGGCATCTCGGACTTAGTCGATTTTTCATAAATTCTAAGAAATTCATATGTTAGGATGCTGCGAGATGAATGGGATGCTGCATGGAGATGAATCTTGATCTTCTTCATCTCCCATCTTAATACAGCATCCCTACTTAAAGGCATCTCGGACTAAGTCGATTTTTAATAAATTCTAAGAAAAACATATGTTTGGATGCTGCGAGATGAATGGGATGCTGCATGGAGATGAATCTTGATCTTCTTCATCTCCCATCTCAATACAGCATCCCTTCTTAAAGGCATCTCGGACTTAGTCGATTTTTCATAAATTCTAAGAAAAACATATGTTAGGATGCTGCGAGATGAATGGGATGCTGCATGGCGATGAATCTTGATCTTCTTCATCTTCCATCTTAAAACAGCATCCCTCCTTAAAGGCATCTCGGACTTATTCGATTTTTCATAAATTCTAAGAAAAACATATGTTAGGATGCTGCGAGATGAATGGGATGCTTCATGGAGATGAATCTTGATCTTCTCCATCTCCCATCTTAATACAGCATCCCTACTTACAGGCATCTCGGACTAAGTCGATTTTTCATAAATTCTAAGAAAAACATATGTTAGGATGCTGCGAGAGGAATGAGATGCTGCATGGAGATAAATCTTGATCTTCTTCATCTCCCATCTTAATACAGCATCCCTACTTGAAGGCATCTCGGACTTAGTCGATTTTTCATAAATTCTAAGAAAAACATATGTTAGGATGCTGCGAGATGAATGGGATGCTGCATGGAGATGAATCTTGATCTTCTACATCTCCCATCTCAATACAGCATCCGTACTTAAAGGCATCTTGGACTTAGTCGATTTTTCATAAATTCTAAGAAAAACATATGTTAGGATGCTGCGAGATGAATGGGATGCTGCATGGAGATGAATCTTGATCTCCTACATCTCCCATCTCAATACAGCATCCCTACTTAAAGGCATCTCGGACTTAGTCGATTTTTCATAAATTCCAAGAAATTCATATGTTAGGATGCTGCGAGATGAATGGGATGCTGCATGGAGATGAATCTTGATCTTTTTCATCTCCAATCTCAATACAGCATCCCTACTTTAAGGCATCTCGGACTTAGTCGATTTTTCATAAATTCATAGAAATTCATATGTTAGGATGCTGGGAGACGGATTGGATGCTGCATGGAGATGAATCTTGATCTCCCACATCTCCCATCTTAATACAGCATCCCTACTTTAAGGCATCTCGGACTTAGTCGATTTTTCATAAATTCATAGAAATTCATATGTTAGGATGCAGCGAGATGAATGGGATGCTGCTTGGAGATGAATCTTGATCTCCCACATCTCCCATCTTAATACAGCATCCCTACTTAAAGGCATCTCGGACTTAGTCGATTTTTCATAAATTCATAGAAATTCATATGTTAGGATGCTGCGAGATGAATGGGATGCTGCATGGAGATGAATCTTGATCTCCTACATCTCCCATCTCAATACAGCATCCCTACTTAAAGCCATCTCGGACTTAGTCGATTTTTCATAAATTCATAGAAATTCATATGTTAGGATGCAGCGAGATGAATGGGATGCTGCATGGAGATGAATCTTGATCTCCCACATCTCCCATCTTAATACAGCATCCCTACTTAAAGCCATCTCGGACTAAGTCGATTTTTCATAAATTCATAGAAATTCATATGTTAGGATGCAGCGAGATGAATGGGATGCTGCATGGAGATGAATCTTGATCTCCCACATCTCCCATCTTAATACAGCATCCCTACTTAAAGGCATCTCGGACTAAGTCGATTTTTCATAAATTCTAAGAAATTCATATGTTAGGATGCTGGGAGACGGATGGGATGCTGCATGGAGATGAATCTTGATCTCCTACATCTCCCATCTCAATACAGCATCCCTACTTAAAGGCATCTCGGACTTAGTCGATTTTTCATAAATTCATAGAAATTCATATGTTAGGATGCTGGGAGACGGATGGGATGCTGCATGGAGATGAATCTTGATCTCCTACATCTCTCATCTCAATACAGCATCCCTACTTAAAGGCATCTCGGACTTAGTCGATTTTTCATAAATTCTAAGAAAAACATATGTTAGGATGCTGCGAGATGAATGGGATGCTGCATGGAGATGAATCTTGATCTCCTACATCTCCCATCTCAATACAGCATCCCTGCTTAAAGGCATCTCGGACTTAGTCGATTTTTCATAAATTCATAGAAATTCATATGTTAGGATGCTGGGAGACGGATGGGATGCTGCATGGAGATGAATCTTGATCTCCTACATCTCCCATCTCAATACAGCATCCCGACTTAAAGGCATCTCGGACTTAGTCGATTTTTCATAAATTCATAGAAATTCATATGTTAGGATGCTGGGAGACGGATGGGATGCTGCATGGAGATGAATCTTGATCTCCTACATCTCTCATCTCAATACAGCATCCCTACTTAAAGGCATCTCGGACTTAGTCGATTTTTCATAAGTGCTAAGAAAAACATATGTTAGGATGCTAAGAGATGAATGGGAGGCTGCATGGAGATAAATCTTGATCTTCTTCATCTCCCATCTTAATACAGCATCCCTACTTAAAGGCATATCGGACTTAGTCGATTTTTCATAAATTCTAAGAAATTCATATGTTAGGATGCTGCGATATAAATGGGATGCTGCATGGAGATGAATCTTGATCTTCTTCATCTCCCATCTTAATACAGCATCCCTACTTAAAGGCATCTCGGACTTAGTCGATTTTTCATAAATTCCGAGAAAAACATATTTTAGGATGCTGGGAGATGAATGGGATGCTGCATGGAGATGAATCTTGATCTTCTGCATCTCCCATCTTAATACAGCATCCCTTCTTAAAGGCATCTCGGACTTAGTCGATTTTTCATAAATTCTAAGAAAAACATATGTTAGGATGCTGCGAGATGCATGGGATGCTGCATGGAGATGAATCTTGATCTTCTGCATCTCCCAATTTAATACAGCATCCCTACTTAAAGGCATCTGGGACTTAGTCGATTTTTCATAAATTCTAAGTAAAACATATGTTAGGATGCTGCGAGATGAATGGGATGCTGCATGGAGATGAATCTTGATCTTCTTCATCTCCCATCTTAACACAGCATCCCTACTTAAAGGCATCTCGGACTTAGTCGATTTTTCATAAATTCTAAGAAAAACATATGTTAGGATGCTGCGAGATGAATGGGATGCTGCATGCAGATGAATCGTGATCTCCTACATCTCCCATCTCAATACAGCATCCCTACTTAAAGGCATCTCGGACTTAGTCGATTTTTCATAAATTCCAAGAAAAACATATTTTAGGATGCTGGGAGATGAATGGGATGCTGCATGGAGATGAATCTTGATCTTCTACATCTCCCATCTCAATACAGCATCCCTACTTGAAGGCATCTCGGACTTAGTCGATTTTTAATAAATTCATAGAAATTCATATGTTAGGATGCTGCGAGATGAATGGGATGCTGCATGGAGATGAATCTTGATCTCCTACATCTCTCATCTCAATACAGCATCCCTACTTAAAGCCATCTCGGACTTAGTCGATTTTTCATAAATTCATAGAAATTCATATGTTAGGATGCTGCGAGATGAATGGGATGCTGCATGGAGATGAATCTTGATCTCCTACATCTCTCATCTCAATACAGCATCCCTACTTAAAGGCATCTCGGACTTAGTCGATTTTTCATAAATTCATAGAAATTCATATGTTAGGATGCTGGGAGATGAATGGGATGCTGCATAGAGATGAATCTTGATCTCCTACATCTCCCATCTCATTACAGCATCCCTACTTAAAGGCATCTCGGACTTAGTCGATTTTTCATAAATTCATAGAAATTCATATGTTAGGATGCAGCGAGATGAATGGGATGCTGCATGCAGATGAATCGTGATCTCCTACATCTCTCATCTCAATACAGCATCCCTACTTAAAGGCATCTCGGACTTAGTCGATTTTTCATAAATTCTAAGAAAAACATATGTTAGGATGCTGCGAGATGAATGGGATGCTGCATGGAGATGAATCTTGATCTCCTACATCTCCCATCTCAATACAGCATCCCTGCTTAAAGGCATCTCGGACTTAGTCGATTTTTCATAAATTCATAGAAATTCATATGTTAGGATGCTGGGAGACGGATGGGATGCTGCATGGAGATGAATCTTGATCTCCTACATCTCCCATCTCAATACAGCATCCCTACTTAAAGGCATCTCGGACTTAGTCGATTTTTCATAAATTCATAGAAATTCATATGTTAGGATGCTGGGAGACGGATGGGATGCTGCATGGAGATGAATCTTGATCTCCTACATCTCCCATCTCGATACAGCATCCCTACTTAAAGGCATCTCGGACTTAGTCGATTTTTCATAAATTCTAAGAAAAACATATGTTAAGATGCTGGGAGATGAATGGGATGCTGCATGGAGATGAATCTTGATCTTCTTCATCTCCCATCTCAATACAGCATCCCTACTTAACGGCATCTCGGACTTAGTCGATTTTTCATAAGTGCTAAGAAAAACATATGTTAGGATGCTAAGAGATGAATGGGAGGCTGCATGGAGATAAATCTTGATCTTCTTCATCTCCCATCTTAATACAGCATCCCTACTTAAAGGCATATCGGACTTAGTCGATTTTTCATAAATTCTAAGAAATTCATATGTTAGGATGCTGCGATATAAATGGGATGCTGCATGGAGATGAATCTTGATCTTCTTCATCTCCCATCTTAATACAGCATCCCTACTTAAAGGCATCTCGGACTTAGTCGATTTTTCATAAATTCTAAGAAAAACATATGTAAGGATGCTGCGAGATGAATGGGATGCTGCATGGAGATGAATCTTGATCTTCTTCATCTCCCATCTTAATACAGCATCCCTACTTAAGGGCATCTCGGACTTAGTCGATTTTTCATAAATTCTAAGAAATTCATATGTTAGGATGCTGCGAGATGAATGGGATGCTGCATGGAGATGAATCTTGATCTTCTTCATCTCCCATCTTAATACAGCATCCCTACTTAAGGGCATCTCGGACTTAGTCGATTTTTCATAAATTCTAAGAAATTCATATGTTAGGATGCTGAGAGATGAATGGGATGCTGCATGGAGATGAATCTTGATCTTCTTCATCTCCCATCTTAATACAGCATCCCTACTTAAGGGCATCTCGGACTTAGTCGATTTTTCATAAATTCTAAGAAAAACATATGGAAGGATGCTGCGAGATGAATGGGATGCTGCATGGAGATGAATCTTGATCTCCTACATCTCCCATCTCAATACAGCATCCCTACTTAAAGGCATCTCGGACTTAGTCGATTTTTCATAAATTCTTAGAAATTCATATGTTAGGATGCTGCGAGATAAATGGGATGCTGCATGGAGATGAATCTTGATCTTCTTCATCTCCCATCTTAATACAGCATCCCTACATAAAGCCATCTCGGACTTAGTCGATTTTTCATAAATTCTAAGAAATTCATATGTTAGGATGCTGGGAGATGAATGGGATGCTGCATGGAGATGAATCTTGATCTCCTACATCTCCCATCTCAATACAGCATCCCTTCTTCAAGGCATCTCGGACTTAGTCGATTTTTCATAAATTCATAGAAATTCATATGTTAGGATGCTGCGAGATGAATGGGATGCTGCATGCAGATGAATATTGATCTCCTACATCTCCCGTCTCAATACAGCATCCCTACTTAAAGGCATCTCGGACTTAGTCGATTTTTAATAAATTCATAGAAATTCATATGTTAGGATGCTGCGAGATGAATGGGATGCTGCATGGAGATGAATCTTGATCTCCTACATCTCTCATCTCAATACAGCATCCCTACTTAAAGCCATCTCGGACTTAGTCGATTTTTCATAAATTCATAGAAATTCATATGTTAGGATGCTGCGAGATGAATGGGATGCTGCATGGAGATGAATCTTGATCTCCTACATCTCTCATCTCAATACAGCATCCCTACTTAAAGGCATCTCGGACTTAGTCGATTTTTCATAAATTCATAGAAATTCATATGTTAGGATGCTGGGAGATGAATGGGATGCTGCATAGAGATGAATCTTGATCTCCTACATCTCCCATCTCATTACAGCATCCCTACTTAAAGGCATCTCGGACTTAGTCGATTTTTCATAAATTCTAAGAAATTCATATGTTAGGATGCTGCGAGATGAATGGGATGCTGCATGGAGATGAATCTTGATCTTCTTCATCTCCCATCTTAATACAGCATCCCTACTTAAAGGCATCTCGGACTAAGTCGATTTTTAATAAATTCTAAGAAAAACATATGTTTGGATGCTGCGAGATGAATGGGATGCTGCATGGAGATGAATCTTGATCTTCTTCATCTCCCATCTCAATACAGCATCCCTTCTTAAAGGCATCTCGGACTTAGTCGATTTTTCATAAATTCTAAGAAAAACATATGTTAGGATGCTGCGAGATGAATGGGATGCTGCATGGCGATGAATCTTGATCTTCTTCATCTTCCATCTTAAAACAGCATCCCTCCTTAAAGGCATCTCGGACTTATTCGATTTTTCATAAATTCTAAGAAAAACATATGTTAGGATGCTGCGAGATGAATGGGATGCTTCATGGAGATGAATCTTGATCTTCTCCATCTCCCATCTTAATACAGCATCCCTACTTACAGGCATCTCGGACTAAGTCGATTTTTCATAAATTCTAAGAAAAACATATGTTAGGATGCTGCGAGAGGAATGAGATGCTGCATGGAGATAAATCTTGATCTTCTTCATCTCCCATCTTAATACAGCATCCCTACTTGAAGGCATCTCGGACTTAGTCGATTTTTCATAAATTCTAAGAAATTCATATGTTAGGATGCTGGGAGATGAATGAGATGCTGCATGGAGATGAATATTGATCTCCTACATCTCTCATCTCAATACAGCATCCCTACTTAAAGCCATCTCGGACTTAGTCGATTTTTCATAAATTCATAGAAATTCATATGTTAGGATGCTGCGAGATGAATGGGATGCTGCATGGAGATGAATCTTGATCTACTCCATCTCCCATCTTAATACAGCATCCCTACTTAAATGCATCTCGGACTTAGTCGATTTTTCATAAATTCTAAGAAATTCATATGTTAGGATGCTGCGAGATAAATGGGATGCTGCATGGAGATGAATCTTGATCTCCTACATCTCCCATCTTAATACAGCATCCCTACTTAAAGGCATCTCGGACTTAGTCTATTTTTCATAAATTCTAAGAAAAACATATGTTAGGATGCTGCGAGATGAACGGGATGCTGCATGGAGATGAATCTTGATCTTCTTCATCTCCCATCTTAATACAGCATTCCTACTTAAAGGCATCTCGGACTTAGTCGATTTTTCATAAATTCTTAGAAAAACATATGTAAGAAGGCTGCGAGATAAATGGGATGCTGCATGGAGATGAATCTTGATCTTCTTCATCTCTTATCTTAATACAGCATCCCTACTTAAAGGCATCTCGGACTTAGTCGATTTTTCATAAATTCTAAGAAAAACATATGTTAGGATGCTGGGAGATGAATGGGATGCTGCATGGAGATGAATCTTGATCTTCTTCATCTCCCGTCTTAATACAGCATCCCTACTTAAAGGCACCTCGGACTTAGTCGATTTTTCATAAATTCTAAGTAAAACATATGTTAGGATGCTGCGAGATGAATGGGATGCTGCATGGAGATGAATCTTGATCTTCTTCATCTCCCATCTTAATACAGCATCCCCACTTAAAGGCATCTCGGACTTAGTCGATTTTTCATAAATTCTTAGAAAAAAATATGTTAGGATGCTGCGAGATAAATGGGATGCTGCATGGAGATGAATCTTGATCTTCTTCATCTCCCATCTTAATACAGCATCCCTTCTTAAAGGCATCTAGGACTTAGTCGATTTTTCATAAATTCTAAGAAAAACATATGTTAGGATGCTGGGAGATGAATGGGATGCTACATGGAGATGAATCTTGATCTTCTACATCTCCCATCTCGATACAGCATCCCTACTTAAAGGCATCTCGGACTTAGTCGATTTTTCATAAATTCTAAGAAATTCATATGTTAGGATGCTGCGAGATGAATGGGATGCTGCATGGAGATGAATCTTGATTTTCTTCATCTCCCATCTCGATACAGCATCCCTACTTAAAGGCATCTCGGACTTAGTCGATTTTTCATAAATTCTAAGAAATTCATATGTTAGAATGCTGAGAGATGAATGGGATGCTGCATGGAGATGAATCTTGATCTTCTTTATCTCCCATCTTAATACAGCATCCCTACTTTAAGGAATCTCGGACTTAGTAGATTTTTCATAAATTCTATGAAAAACATATGTTAGGATGCTGCGAGATAAATGGGATGCTGCATGGAGATGAATCTTGATCTTCTTCATCTCCCATCTCAATACAGCATCCCTTCTTAAAGGCATCTCGGACTTAGTCGATTTTTCATAAATTCTAAGAAATTCATATGTAAGGATGCTGGGAGATGAATGGGATGCTGCATGGAGATGAATCTTGATCTTCTTCATCTCCTATCTCAATACAGCATCCCTACTTAAAGGCATCTCGGACTTAATCGATTTTTCATAAATTCTAAGAAAATCATATGTTAGGATGCTGCGAGATGAATGGGATGCTGCATGGAGATGAATCTTGATCTTCTCCATCTCCCATCTTAATACAGCATCCCTACTTAAAGGCATCTCGGACTTAGTCGATTTTTCATAAATTCATAGAAATTCATATGTTAGGATGCTGCGAGATGAATGGGATGCTGCATGGAGATGAATCTTGATCTTCTTCATCTCCCATCTTAATACAGCATCCCTACTTAAATGCATCTCGGACTTAGTCGATTTTTCATAAGTTCTAAGAAAAACATATGTTAGGATGCTGCGAGATGAATGGGATGCTGCATGGAGATGAATCTTGATCTTCTTCATCTCCCATCTTAATACAGCATCCCTACTTAAAGGCATCTCGGACTTAGTCGATTTTTCATAAATTCTAAGAAAAACATATGTTAGGATGCTGGGAGATGAATGGGATGCTGCATGGAGATAAATCTTGATCTTCTTCATCTCCCATCTTAATACAGCATCCCTTCTTAAAGGCATCTCGGACTTAGTCGATTTTTCATAAATTCTAAGAAATTCATATGTTAGGATGCTGGGAGATGAATGGGATGCTGCATGGAGATGAATCTTGATCTTCTTCATCTCCCATCTCAATACAGCATCCCTACTTAAAGGCATCTCGGACTTATTCGATTTTTCATAAATTCATAGAAATTCATATGTTAGGATGCTGGGAGATGAATGGGATGCTGCATGGAGATGAATCTTGATCTTCTCCATCTCCCATCTTAATACAGCATCCCTACTTAAAGGCATCTCGGACTTAGTCGATTTTTCATAAATTCTAAGAAATTCATATGTTAGGATGCTGGGAGATGAATGGGATGCTGCATGGAGATGAATCTTGATCTTCTTCGTCTCCCATCTTAATACAGCATCCCTACCTAAAGGCATCTCGGACTTAGTCGATTTTTCATAAATTCTAAGAAATTCATATGTTGGGATGCTGCGAGATGAATGGGATGCTGCATGGAGATGAATCTTGATCTTCTACATCTCCCATCTTAATACAGCATCCCTACGTAAAGGCATCTCGGACTTAGCCGATTTTTCATAAATTCTAAGAAATTCATATGTTAGGATGCTGCGAGATGAATGGGATGCTGCATGGAGATGAATCTTGATCTTCTACATCTCCCATCTTAATACAGCATCCCTACGTAAAGGCATCTCGGACTTAGTCGATTTTTCATAAATTCTAAGAAATTCATATGTTAGGATGCTGGGAGATGAATGGGATGCTGCATGGAGATGAATCTTGATCTCCTACATCTCTCATCTCAATACAGCATCCCTACTTAAAGCCATCTCGGACTTAGTCGATTTTTCATAAATTCATAGAAATTCATATGTTAGGATGCTGCAAGATGAATGGGATGCTGCATGGAGATGAATCTTGATCTTCTTCATCTCCCATCTTAATACAGCATCCCTACTTAAAGGCATCTCGGACTTAGTCGATTTTTCATAAATTCTAAGAAATTCATATGTTAGGATGCTGGGAGATGAATGAGATGCTGCATGGAGATGAATCTTGATCTCCTACATCTCTCATCTCAATACAGCATCCCTACTTAAAGCCATCTCGGACTTAGTCGATTTTTCATAAATTCATAGAAATTCATATGTTAGGATGCTGCAAGATGAATGGGATGCTGCATGGAGATGAATCTTGATCTTCTTCATCTCCCATCTTAATACAGCATCCCTACTTAAAGGCATCTCGGACTTAGTCGATTTTTCATAAATTCTAAGAAATTCATATGTTAGGATGCTGGGAGATGAATGAGATGCTGCATGGAGATGAATCTTGATCTCCTACATCTCTCATCTCAATACAGCATCCCTACTTAAAGCCATCTCGGACTTAGTCGATTTTTCATAAATTCATAGAAATTCATATGTTAGGATGCTGCGAGATGAATGGGATGCTGCATGGAGATGAATCTTGATCTCCTACATCTCTCATCTCAATACAGCATCCCTACTTAAAGGCATCTCGGACTTAGTCGATTTTTCATAAATTCATAGAAATTCATATGTTAGGATGCTGGGAGATGAATGGGATGCTGCATGGAGATGCATCTTAATCTCCTACATCTCCCATCTTAATACAGCATCCCTACTTAAAGGCATCTCGGACTTAGTCGATTTTTCATAAGTTCTAAGAAATTCATATGTTAGGATGCTGCGAGATGAATGGGATGCTGCATGGAGATGAATCTTGATCTCCTACATCTCCCATCTCAATACAGCATCCCTACTTAAAGGCATCTCGGACTTAGTCGATTTTTCATAAATTCATAGAAATTCATATGTTAGGATGCTGGGAGATGAATGGGATGCTGCATGGAGATGAATCTTGATCTCCTACATCTCCCATCTTAATACAGCATCCCTACTTAAAGCCATCTCGGACTTAGTCGATTTTTCATAAATTCTAAGAAATTCATATGTTAGGATGCTGGGAGATGAATGAGATGCTGCATGGAGATGAATCTTGATCTTCTTCATCTCCCATCTTAATACAGCATCCCTACTTAAAGGCATCTCGGACTTAGTCGATTTTTCATAAATTCATAGAAATTCATATGTTAGGATGCTGCGAGATGAATGGGATGCTGCATGGAGATGCATCTTGATCTCCTACATCTCCCATCTTAATACAGCATCCCTACTTAAAGCCATCTCGGACTTAGTCGATTTTTCATAAATTCTAAGAAATACATATGTTAGGATGCTGGGAGATGAATGGGATGCTGCATGGAGATGAATCTTGATCTTCTTCATCTCCCATCTTAATACAGCATCCCTACTTAAAGGCATCTCGGACTTAGTCGATTTTTCATAAATTCATAGAAATTCATATGTTAGGATGCTGCGAGATGAATGGGATGCTGCATGGAGATGAATCTTGATCTACTTGATCTCCCATCTTAATACAGCATCCCTACTTAAATGCATCTCGGACTTAGTCGATTTTTCATAAATTCTAAGAAAAACATATGTTAGGATGCTGCGAGATGAATGGGATGCTGCATGGAGATGAATCTTGATCTTCTTCATCTCCCATCTTAATACAGCATCCCTACTTAAATGCATCTCGGACTTAGTCGATTTTTCATAAATTCATAGAAATTCATATGTTAGGATGCTGCGAGATGAATGGGATGCTGCATGGAGATGAATCTTGATCTCCTACATCTCTCATCTCAATACAGCATCCCTACTTAAAGGCATCTCGGACTTAGTCGATTTTTCATAAATTCATAGAAATTCATATGTTAGGATGCTGCGAGATGAATGGGATGCTGCATGGAGATGACTCGTCATCTGTAATCGTCGGATAGAATATCCAGTACACGGTTGTCTTTCCAAATGAAATCTACATACAGAACTCGCTCTTGGCAAATGGGTGGCAATGGCGCAATCAGGAGCGAGTTCCCGTCCGGGTGCCAAGTGATTGGCAAATGTCTGGGGGAAAGCAACCATATGTTGATTTGTCTGTTAGTGTACTGGGTGTTTGAGGTATGTAGTATCCACGCTTGGTTGGGTGTGTCAGAGGACCATGGATGCGTTCACAACCCCAATTGGGGTACATCGGGAATGATTTTGTGGAACCGATGTGCCCGGCACACACTAAGTTTTGTTGCAAGTTAATAGTGTGCCATGTCCGGGGGGGTTGTGATTAAACTCTGGTGAATTGCGTACTGTGGTGATTGGGGTATGAAAGCCCCGCAGTTGCAATGATCGGACGCGCCTAGCGTGTCCTTTAGTTGATGGTAGGGAAATGAAGGCCCTTGTCAGCTCACCTAAGTATTCATGGAAGTTTGGCATAAGGTCGCTGTGGTAGGGGTATGAAGGCCCCGTCAGCGCATGCACAATCGGGCGCACGAGCGCTTAGCGGAGTCGAATGCCGCTCAAGTGCCTGTCCGGTGCATCGGGTGTGTGTGATACGAGGGCAATGAGGTTCGCACGGGGGCTCGCCTCCCGTGTGCTACCGGACTTGACAACATATAGAACGTGGTGTTTGCTCCTCCGGGTGCAATGGGACAATGAACATTCGAACGCAAAGTCGGAATTCTGGTTGATCCTACCAGTAATATACGCTCGTCTCAAAGGTTAAGCCATGCATGTCTAAGTACAAACAGATTTAATGTGAAACCGCATAAGGCTCAGTATAACAGCTATAATTTACGAGATCATCAACCTAGTTACTTGGATAACTGTGGAAAATCTAGAGCTAATACATGCAACATGCCAGGACCCTCGCGGGAACTGGTGCACTTATTAGTCAAACCAATCGCGGGTTCTCCGTGTCATTGAGTTGAAGTCTGGATAATGATGCTGATCGTATGGTCTCGCACCGACGACAGATCTCGCAAATATCTGCCCTATCAACTATGGATGGTAGTATAGAGGACTACCATGGTTGCAACGGGTAACGGGGAATCAGGGTTCGATTCCGGAGAGGGAGCCTGAGAAATGGCTACCACATCCAAGGAAGGCAGCAGGCGCGTAAATTACCCAATCCCGGGACGGGGAGGTAGTGACGAGAAATAACAATATGAAACTCTTTAATGATGTTTCATAATTGGAATGAGTAGAGCATAAATCCTTCTACGAGGATCAAGTGGAGGGCAAGTCTGGTGCCAGCAGCCGCGGTAATTCCAGCTCCACTAGCGTATATTAAAATTGTTGCGGTTAAAACGTTCGAAGTTGATACTTGTCCAACACAGTCCGGCTCCGCCGACCCGGTCAACCCGTGGTCGGTGGGCCAAGTCGGAATCTGGTTGCGACTCAATGGTGTGGTAGGGCACCAAGTCTGTGTCATGGTGTGCCCTTCAACGGGTGCAAGTGTAACATAGAGCTCGACCGCTCACGTTTACCTTGAACAAATTAGAGTGCTTAAAGCAGGGTGCCCAAACGCCCTAGAATAATCTTGCATGGAATAATGGAATACGACCTTGGTCTAATCTTTCATTGGTTTGTACTCAGACCGGAGGTAATGATTAACAGAAGTAGTTGGGGACACTAGTATTACGGCGCGAGAGGTGAAATTCGTAGACCGTCGTAAGACTAACTAAAGCGAAGGCATTTGTCAAGGATGCTTTCTTTAATCAAGAACGAAAGTTAGAGGATCGAAGGCGATTAGATACCGCCCTAGTTCTAACCGTAAACGATGCCAACTAGCAATTGGGAGACGCTACAACCAGGTGCTCTCAGTAGCTTCCGGGAAACCAAAGTCAGGTTCCGGGGGAAGTATGGTTGCAAAGTTGAAACTTAAAGGAATTGACGGAAGGGCACCACAATGAAATGGAGCTTGCGGTTCAATTTGACTCAACACGGGAAAACTTACCAGGTCCGAACTTATGGAGGTGAGACAGATTAATAGCTCTTTCTCAAATTTAAGGGTAGTGGTGCATGGCCGTTCTTAGTTCGTGGATTGATTTGTCTGGTTAATTCCGATAACGAACGTGACTCACATATGCTAACTAGAACGCAGTCAGCGTTAATGCGTCGATGCCGATTGGAACGGGTTAGGACCTTTCGGTGGAGTATGACCTGACACCTTCGCTGTTCGTGTGCGCAAGTGCACTTACGGTACGCTGCTTAGCAGGACAATTTGTGTTTAGCAAAATGAGATCGAGCGATAACAGGTCCGTGATGCCCTTAGATGTTCTGGGCTACACGCGTGCTACAATGTGGGTAGCAGCGTGTCTCCTATTCCGAGAGGAACGGGAAATCACTCAAATACTCACTTAGTAGGGATTATGGATTGCAATGGTCCATATGAACTCGGAACTTCTAGTAAGTGCTGGTCATCAGCCAGCGTTGAATACGTCCCTGCCCTTTGTACACACCGCCCGTCGCTACTACCGATGGATTATTTAGTGAGGTCTTTGGAGATGATCGTTCGCTGGATCCTCGTGAACCGCGTCTGCTTTATCGAAGTTGACCGAACTTGATGATTTAGAGGAAGTAAAAGTCGTAACAAGGTTTCCGTAGGTGAACCTGCGGAAGGATCATTAGTGGCCAAGTGATCCTTCCAGAAGTCCGAACCTGCGGGTTGAGACTTCGGCACAAGTTGCCATATGATAATTGACGAAACACTATAGAAGTCCGAACCTGCGGGTTGAGACTTAGGCACAAGTTGCCATATGAACATTGACGAAACACTATGAAGTCCGAACCTGCGGGTTGAGACTTAGGCACAAGTTGCCTTATACATGACTTCGAACAAATACACAAGTCCGAACCTGCGGGTTGAGACTTAGGCACAAGTTGCCTTATACATGACTTCGAACAAATACACAAGTCCGAACCTGCGGGTTGAGACTTAGGCACAAGTTGCCATATGAAAGTTGACGAAACACTAACAAGTCCGAACCTGCGGGTTGAGACTTAGGCACACGTTGCCTTATACATGACTTCGAACAAATACACAAGTCCGAACCTGCGGGTTGAGACTTAGGCACAAGTTGCCTTATACATACATTGGCCAAATAAACAGAAGTCCGAACCTGCGGGTTGAGACTTAGGCACAAGTTGCCATATTATATTCGATCAAACACTAAGTAGTCCGAACCTGCGGGTTGAGACTCAAGACCGTAACAAGATGTCACTATACAAGTCCGAACCTAAGGGTTGAGACTTAATGCGATCTAGATACCAAGTTGACATCCAATACCTGTTGAGCAAAACCAAAGATTCCCTGTTCTCGAATGATTACACTATATAACAGGGAATCTTGAAGAAATCAAGCAAGCGTGAAACAAAGTCATCACTTGGGCATGCTCGATAGCCAACCACATGACCTTAACCTAAGAGAGCATGCAAACCACATGATACCTATAAACGATTAACCCGCCCTAGTTCAATCGTTCACCAAGTGATGACTTCAGTATGGCTAAGAGAAAAACTTTTAAATGGGAAAAACTCTAAGTCCGAACCTCCGGGTTGAGACTTCCGCGTCGGAGGTGGGCGCACCTCCTATCCGAAAGATGGTGAATCAGGGGTGTTCGATCAGCAATGGTCGGATGCCCCGTCGTAGTCCAACTATGACAATCAAAGTCAAGACCTCCGGGTTGAGACTTTCCGCGAGTACAAGCATAAAGGAACACGGACCAAGCCGTACCGAGAGAATCGGTACTAGAGCCCTCGTGGTTCTACATTGAGAGAGCCCTCGTGGTTCTCATTAGGGGCTTTATGCAAGTCGTACTCAATACTGTGGTGTGAAGTATAAAGTATAGTCTTCGCCTGGTCCACGCTGCTTCGGCGGTCCTGGGTAAGATAGTTCATTCTAGCTTGCCCTATAGTGGAATGAGGACACTTAATGCTTCGTCTTTTAGCGGCGGCTAGACTCCTCCTCACGGTGAACGAGTTGACGCACACAGCGGCGGCTTACGCACTATGGCAATCATGGATGCCTGAAGATTCCGTGAAGTTCTCCCCTGGTCCACGCTGCCTCGGCAGTCCTGGGTAAAATGGAATATTTCCAGCTTGCCCTATAGTGGAAGAGGACTATCCAACAATACAAAGTCAAGACCTCCGGGTTGAGACTTTCCGCGTCGGTGGTGTCGCGCACCGCCTATCCGAAAGATGGTGTAACAGGGGTGTTCGATCAGCAATGGTCGGATGCCCCGTCATAGTCCAACTATGACAACCAAAGTCAAGACCTCCGGGTTGAGACTTTCCGCGTCCGGAGGTACGCGTACCGCCTACCCGAAAGATGGTGTGCTTCTGGGGTATTCGATGAGTCGGATACCCCGTCGTAGTCCAACTATGACAATACAAAGTCAAGACCTCCGGGTTGAGACTTCCGCGTCGGAGGTGCGCGCACCGCCTACCCGAAAGATGATGAATCAGGGGTGTTCGATCAGCAATGGTCGGATGCCCCGTCGTAGTCCAACTATGACAATCAAAGTCAAGACCTCCGGGTTGGCGTCGGAGGTGGGCGCACCTCCTATCCGAAAGATGATGAATCAGGGGTGTTCGGTCAGCAATGGTCGGATGCCCCGTCGTAGTCCAACTATGACAATCAAAGTCAAGACCTCCGGGTTGAGACTTTCCGCGAGTACAAGCATAAAGGAACACGGACCAAGCCGTACCGAGAGAATCGGTACTAGAGCCCTCGTGGTTCTACATTGAGAGAGCCCTCGTGGTTCTCATTAGGGGCTTTATGCAAGTCGTACTCAATACTGTGGTGTGAAGTATAAAGTATAGTCTTCGCCTGGTCCACGCTGCTTCGGCGGTCCTGGGTAAGATAGTTCATTCTAGCTTGCCCTATAGTGGAATGAGGACACTTAATGCTTCGTCTTTTAGCGGCGGCTAGACTCCTCCTCACGGGGAACGAGTTGACGCACACAGCGGCGGCTTACGCACTATGGCAATCATGGATGCCTGAAGATTCCGTGAAGTTCTCCCCTGGTCCACGCTGCCTCGGCAGTCCTGGGTAAAATGGAATATTTCCAGCTTGCCCTATAGTGGAAGAGGACTATCCAACAATACAAAGTCAAGACCTCCGGGTTGAGACTTTCCGCGTCGGTGGTGTCGCGCACCGCCTATCCGAAAGATGGTGTAACAGGGGTGTTCGATCAGCAATGGTCGGATGCCCCGTCATAGTCCAACTATGACAACCAAAGTCAAGACCTCCGGGTTGAGACTTTCCGCGTCCGGAGGTACGCGTACCGCCTACCCGAAAGATGGTGTGCTTCTGGGGTATTCGATGAGTCGGATACCCCGTCGTAGTCCAACTATGACAATACAAAGTCAAGACCTCCGGGTTGAGACTTCCGCGTCGGAGGTGCGCGCACCGCCTACCCGAAAGATGATGAATCAGGGGTGTTCGATCAGCAATGGTCGGATGCCCCGTCGTAGTCCAACTATGACAATCAAAGTCAAGACCTCCGGGTTGAGACTTCCGCGTCCGGAGGTACGCGTACCGCCTACCCGAAAGATGGTGAATCAGGGGTGTTCGATCAGCAATGGTCGGATGCCCCGTCGTAGTCCAACTATGACAATCAAAGTCAAGACCTCCGGGTTGAGACTTTCTGCGAGTACATGCATAAAGGAACACGGACCAAGCCGTACCGAGAGAATCGGTACTAGAGCCCTCGTGGTTCTACATTGAGAGAGCCCTCGTGGTTCTCATTAGGGGCTTTATGCAAGTCGTACTCAATACTGTGGTGTGAAGTATAAAGTATAGAGTCCTCCACTGGTCCACGCTGCTCCGGCGGTCCTGGGTAAGATAGTTCATTCTAGCTTGCCCTATGTGGAAGAGGACTCAATACCCTACCTGTTGAGCTTGAAACAAAGTCATCACTTGGGCATGCTCATATTGCCATACAATATTCCATTATCTACTAATGAGCATGCAGCTATATGATTATAACCTGTAAACGATTACCCCGCCGTAGTTCAGCGCTTCAACCAAGTGATGACTTCAGTATGGCTAGTGTGTGAAGTATAAAGTATAGTCCTCCCCTGGTCCACACTGCTTCGGCGGTCCTGGGTAAGATAGTTAGTTCTAGCTTGCCCTATGTGGAAGAGGACACCATACTTAATACTGTGGTGTAATGAACAAAGTATAGTCCTCCACTGGTCCACGCTGCTTTGCAGTCCTGGGTAAGATAGTTAGTTCTAGCTTGCCCTATGTGGAAGAGGGCATACAAGACAAAGTATAGTTCTCCCCTGGTCCACGCTGCTCCGGCGGTCCTGGGTAAGATAGTTAATTCTAGCTTGCCCTATGTGGAAGAGGACTCAATACCCTACCTGTTGAGCTTGAAACAAAGTCATCACTTGGGCATGCTCTATAGCCAATCACATGACATTAACCTAAGAGAGCATGCAGCGTATTATCCCAATGCAAAGTAAACGATAGACTCGCCCTAGTTCAGTGCTTCAACCAAGTGATGACTTCAATTTGGCTAGTGTGTGAAGTATAAAGTATAGTCCTCCCCTGGTCCACACTGCTTCGGCGGTCCTGGGTAAGATAGTTAATTCTAGCTTGCCCTATGTGGAAGAGGACACCATACTTAATACTGTGGTGTAATGAACAAAGTATAGTCCTCCACTGGTCCACGCTGCTCCGGCGGTCCTGGGTAAGATAGTTCATTCTAGCTTGCCCTATGTGGAAGAGGGCATACAAGACAAAGTATAGTTCTCCCCTGGTCCACGCTGCTTCGGCGGTCCTGGGTAAGATAGTTAATTCTAGCTTGCCCTATGTGGAAGAGAGCATACATGAACCAAGAACGAAGGTTATGATCGAGGAATGATTCGACAACTAACCGATGGTATGAAATGTGAAGAATTCAAGCAAGCACACAATCAAGTCATCACTTGGGCATGCTCGATAGCCAACCCTATGACATTAACCTAGTAGAGCATGCGAAAACCAATATATATGTAAACGATGCCCCTCCCTAGTTCAGCGCTTCAACCAAGTGATGACTTCAGAATGGCTAAATCAAATCGGTTCAAAACATACCATCGGTACCCTATTGAAACACACAAGTCGATATCAAACCTCATGATTGTGTAGTCCTCCACTGGTCCACACTGCTCCGGCGGTCCTGGGTAAAATGGAACATTCCAGCTTGCCCTATGTGGAAGAGGGCACATTACTCAATACTGTGGTGTGAAGTATAAAGTTCAGTTCTCCCCTGGTCCACGCTGCTTCGGCGGTCCTGGGTAAGATAGTTCATTCTAGCTTGCCCTATGTGGAAGAGGACACTTCATACTTCGTCTCTAAGCGGCGGCTTGACTCCTCCCTACGGGGAACGGGTTTACGCGCACAGCGGCGGCTTACGCACTATGGCAGTCATGGATGCCTTACGTTTCTATGAAAAGTGTGTTCCTCCCCTGGTCCACGCTGCTTCGGCAGTCCTGGGTAAGATAGTTAGTTCTAGCTTGCCCTATGTGGAAGAGGACACGTAGACTTACTGTGGTGTGAAGTATAAAGTTCAGTTCTCCCCTGGTCCACGCCGCTTCGGCCGTCCTGGGTAAAATGGATTCATCCAGCTTGCCCTATGTGGAATGAGGACACTTTATGCTTCGTCTCTAAGCGGTGGCTTGCTCCTCCCTACGGGGAACGGGTATACGCGCACAGCGGCGGCTTACGTTATGGCAGTCATGGATGCCTTACGTTTCCATGAAAAGTGTGTTCCTCCCCTGGTCCACGCTGCTTCGGCAGTCCTGGGTAAGATAGTTAGTTCTAGCTTGCCCTATGTGGAAGAGGACACGTAGACTTACTGTGGTGTGAAGTATAAGGTTCAGTTCTCCCCTGGTCCACGCCGCTTCGGCCGTCCTGGGTAAAATGGATTCATCCAGCTTGCCCTATGTGGAATGAGGACACTTTATGCTTCGTCTCTAAGCGGCGGCTTGCTCCTCCCTACGGGGAACGGGTATACGCGCACAGCGGCGGCTTACGCAAGTTAGTCACCCTCGGCAGTGGATCACTCGGCTCATGGATCGATGAAGACCGCAGCTAACTGCGCGTCATAATGTGAACTGCAGGACACATGAACATTGATAAGTTGAACGCATATTGCACGTCGTGGGAACCTACCATGATGTACAGATGACTGAGCGCTTATATTTGAGAAATGTATCGCATACATTTAACTACGCCGTGACACCCGTCACGAGACGTGCACCATGATGTTAACTAGGGTCGCGACGACCCGCTAGCATTAAAGAACCCGTGGTTTACAATATACTGGCATTGGAATTCGAAGTATTTAGAGCGTCCGTGTTCCCGCGTGAGGCGGAAGTACGAGGAGAAGGCGTGCTTGTGGTGTCTGTGGTG